>NW_010197026.1:33780-45493 GCF_000695765.1 Mesitornis unicolor
TCACTCTTTTGGGAGATTTTCCTCCATCTGCCAACTGTCAAAATTCAATAGGCAGTTTATCTGCTTCCTTTAAAAGAGCCTATCCCCTGAATTCATCACTGTGGACCAGACTTGCTCTTAAGAAGTACCTGAGAGTGTGCAGGATATCTGAGCCCCTGTCTCGGGCACTTAAGATACCTAAAAGTAATTGGGAAGGTTGCTTCTATATTTAGTTCTGGTAGTTTATAAGGAAATTGCTTCATTTTCTAGTTTTAAGGTTTTTTTGTTCCTTCTCCAGTCTTGGCCAAATGGGAGAGGGCATGATGAAAAGTAGGGAATGGGAAGCAGAGTGAGGTGTTCTGTAGACTCTAGCATTAGATGTTTGTTTGAGGCCGGAAGAGATGGTGCTCATGAAGGCTACATCTTCATTTGATGTAAAGTGGCAGAGATTCATAGAGGTTTATGCTTTAAAAGGTTTAGGAAGGTGATTTATAGTAAGACTTTATCTACTTTAGTAGTGCATCTCTGGGAGAGGCCATCTAATGCTCTAGAAGGTGTTAAATCTGCTGTGAATGTTGCTAACTGGGCCAATGAGTGTGAGAGTATTGGGATTTCTGTCCAAAAAATGGTTTCCTAATCTCTTGAGGTAGCTGTGTGTTAAATTGCACTGCAAAAGATTTATGTTTCTTAAGTGAAACATCGTAATTTCTCACAGCTGTTTATCTGTGAATCTCAGTTTTGTTGTATGTTGTTGCTTACGTGCATATTAATTGGGGGTTTTATTGGCCTAAGTGATTCCTGGAGCTGATAGTATTCTTGAATATGTTATCCAGTGTCTATTTGGAGTGATAAGCATGAGACATACAGAGTTGTATTTATTTAAATTATAATACACTGGCACAATTTCAAATTGCTTTATAGGCAAGAGGCTATCTGGATAAGATTTTTGAATGCAAGTGTTTAGGTTACCTCTTGAGCAGGTACTGCTTAATAATGAATCCCATGATGCCGACTTGGGAAGTGAGGTTTCATTTTTAAAAGGGAAAAAAAAAACTTTTTCTTGATGCCAGTCGCACTTTCATTTAATGACTTGGGAATTGTCTGTTAGTTGATTATCCTTATTTTTGCAGGACAAGAACGAGAAATCATAGCAGATGATCTACCTCACCCGTTTGGATTAACCCAATACAGTGACTACATCTACTGGACAGACTGGAATCTACACAGCATAGAAAGAGCAGACAAGACCAGTGGGAAGAACAGGACGCTTATTCAGGGTCATCTGGATTTTGTGATGGATATATTGGTCTTTCATTCTTCTCGTCAGGATGGCTTGAATGATTGTGTGCAAAATAACGGCCACTGTAGTCACTTGTGCCTTGCCATACCAAATGGATTTAGGTGTGGCTGTGCTGCTCATTATACCTTGGATCCCAACAGCAGGAACTGTAGCTGTAAGCCTTTTTGTTTGCTTGTTTTATTCTTTAGTGCTTGTGGCTTCCAGGTGCTTGTGATCCCTTTCAGTATAGAAAGGGAAGGGATATCACAAGTCCATTTCAAAGGCTTCTGCCTGATATTTAAATATGAAGACAGAGTATGGAGTTTTATATCCGTTTTTGTGATGTGGATTAGGGCTGAAGATTTGTATTTCAAATCTTAGAAATAACAGTGCTGTCAAGTCTGGTCTTTCTTGTTTTACCAGAAGTGCTTTCTAGGTGATTCACTGTGTGATTGAAGCTTTCCAAATCCTTACTTAAGTATGTAGGTGGGTGGAAGAAAAATTCTAAACAAAAAGATGTGTTTTTCTCTTAAGTGTTTAAAAAAGTCAGCAAAAAAACATCAAATAAAACAACCTCCTAAGCAGTCCATGCAATGTGCACATGCACTTGAAATTTATATGAGTTTGTTTTCCCCCTGCCTGTGACATTACGAGCCTGCCACTTCACTGGCTGTCCAACAAGTATTTAAGTTTCTAGTAAAAATAGCAGATGAATAGAAAATGGACTGTTGACTTAAAAAAACAGACCAACAAAACTTCAGGCATCCTGGCACAGTAGCATATAAAGAAATCTTCACTAGATGAAAGGAACTGATCTCCTTCAATGACAAGATGACCCACTTAAGAGAACTGTAGACTTTGAAAAGCTGTGAATGTGGTTTACCTGGAATTTAGTAAAGCCTTTGACACCATCTGCCACAGAATTCTTCTGGAGAAACTGGCTGCTCGTGGCTTGGTTGAGTGTACTCTTTGCTGGGTTAAAAACTGGCTGGATGGCCAAGCACAGAGAGTTGTGGTGAATGGAGCTAAATCCAGCTGAGACCAGCCACAAGTGGAGTTCCCCAGGGATCAGTATTGGGGCCAGTCCTGTTTAACATCTTGATCAATGATCTGGATGAGGGGATTGAGTGCTCCCTCAGTAAATTTGCCGACAGCACCAAGTTGGTCAGGAGTGTTGATCTTGTTTGAGAGTAGAAACACCCAAGAGACTGGATAGGCTGGATCAATGGGCTGAGGCCAATTGTATGAGGTCGAGGCCAAGTGTGGGGTTTTGCATTTGGGTCAGAACAACCCCATGCAGCACTTCAGGCTCGGGGAAGAGTGGCTGGAGCTGCCAGGCAGAAAAGGACCTGGGGGTGTTGGTCAACAGCCAGCTGAACATGAGCCAGCAGCGGGTCCAGGTGGCTAGGAAGTCCAATAGGATCCTAGCCTGCATCAGGAATAGTGTGGCCAGCAGGACCAGGGAAGTGATGGTCCCTTTGTACTCAGCACGTGTGAGGCCACACCTCAAATACTGTGTTCAGTTTTGAACCCCTCACTACAAAAAAGACATTGAGATGCTGGAGCTCATCCAAAGAAGGGCAATGAAGCTGGTGAAGGGTCTGGAGAACAAGTCCTGTGAGGAATGGCTGAGGGAACTGGATTTGTTTAGTCTGGAGAAAAGGGGACTCAGGGAAGACCTTATCAGCTACCTCAAAGGAGGCTGCAGCGAGGTGGGTGTCCATCTCCTTTCCCAGGTAACGTGATAGAATGAGAGGAAATGGCCTGAAGTTGCACCAGCGGAGGTTTAGATTGGATACTAGGAAAAATTTCTTCACTGAAAAGGTTATCAGGCATTTGAACAGGCTGCCCAGGGAAGTGGTTGAGTGACCATCCCAGGAGGTATTTAAAAGACATCTAGACGCAGCACTTGGAGACATGGTTTAGTGGTGGACTTGGCAGTGTTAGGTTAACAGCTGGATCCAACTGTCTTAAAGGTCTTCTCCAGCCTAAATGATTCTGTACTTCTGTGATAATATATTGTTCCCTGTCACCGGTGTTACTTAAATTCTACATGGAGAATATAGTTATAATATGAAAAGGAAATACTTTCTGGGTGAGGGTGTACACATTTACTCTCTGGAAGTACACAAAGAAACATTTTCAACTTAAAAGCAGAAGTCTCAAATTATGAATTACCTTAGTTTTCATTGTGAATATAATTGCCTCTCTGGGATTTTGTCCTAAATTTTCTTCGTCTTCTGTGTGGGTGTATTTTTGTGAGAGTCGCATTTTCTCATGCCTTCTCTTTTGGCTCGTTTCAGCTCCTGCCAGCTTCCTGTTGTTTAGCCAGAAATCTGCAATCAACCGGATGATACCAGATGATCAGCAAAGTCCAGATATCATCCTTCCTATGCATGGTCTAAGGAATGTCAAGGCCATTGATTATGATCCCTTAGATAAATTGGTCTACTGGGTGGATGGACGTCAGAATATTATAAAAAGAGCTAAAGATGATGGCACTCAGGCAAGTTTGCATGGTGCATATAGCTTTGTGTTGGTCATTGTGCATGCTTTGTGCTTTATGCTTGACTTTCCCCTTCTGTCCCTTGCACCAGGGAATCATCAGTTTAAACTTTACTCTTGCCAGCACTTATTCATGTGTATTCTCTTTGTATGTGGAAATTACTGAAGATTTTTAGGATTGTGATTTTAATTTATACACAAAGAAGTGTAATAGAATATAGAACATCATATGTATCTGAAACTTGCAAACTTTAGTTAAAGATGGGCACTGAAGTAAGGCAGACTTATTGTTTATACTCAGGACAGATAGATTGTGTTCTAAAATTGTGTGATATTATTGTCATGATTGTAAAGCTCTCTCAAAATGAAACTCTTAGCCATCCAAGCTGTAGTTAAACCCTGAGTGAATGCAGGGTTGATTGCTGTGCCAGATAGGGTTAGACTTATCCACATGCTTAATTGTTTTACTAAGCTGGGGTCATCACTTTTTTGCACTAGTTATTCACACAACAGTGGAAGGAAGTTCTTCCAGGCAGTGTTACTTGTTAACATAGCTTAACTCCTAGGTCAAGATAACATATTCTTTGAGAGGTATGGTTTGAGAAAGGATATAAAACAAAATGGAGAATGGGCAAGTTATATTTTCCTAGTTCTTGTGCAGTTGTATCTAAACAATGTGATGTGGCATCAGTGCAAATGGACTGGTCTCTTTTATTTACAGACTCAGTTTTCACAGTTTCCTTTGAAGGAAAACATGACAATTTTAATTTTTGGCTGTTTCTTCTAAGACTGGGAGGACGTGTTGGCATGAGCAGCTGGTGAAGTTATGGATGAATTTTGAAGACATTTTGCTCTTGATTTTTGGGATTATGCTAGGTGCTAATTGTTGTAGTCTAGCTTCTCTTTGGTACTTGCTAAGTGCAAATTGCAATGGAGATTCATTTGCTCTGAGTTTTCCTCTGCCTTGGTCACACAGCTTTGAAGATGCAGATACCTTGCAAATGTTGACTTTCCAATTTTCACTACCTATATTTACTTAATTTTGCTGAATCTTGCTGTTTTCAGATGATGCATATGAATTCCATGCCTGGGTAATGTTACCTTTGATTTCTGGAAAAGAATGATTTCTTTTTATTTCTAGTCACATTGTCAAGACAAAATAGGGATAAAGCTTTATAGAAAAAGAAAAAACCCTGTATATCACTACGCAGAACTTGGAGGCTTAAAACTAAATTGTGGAACTATTTCACAAGTAATTCTGTGATGGGTAATTCATTTGACTTAGGCTGAGCACATAATGGTGTCTTCAGCTTTCTTGACCCCTGTGAACTTTTTCTGGTGGTGTTTTTATGTTTGCACTGGGAGCACCACATTAGGACACTTAAAGAAGTCACTGCTCTCCCCTCACCACTACCATGTCACCAGAAGCAATCACCTTCGAAGGCTGCTTCCACGTTGGGAGTCTTGCAAGCAATATTACCATCCCAATGACAGTGGGATTGGCTGTACAGTAGTGGAGCCTGTGTAATGTCACACAGACAACAGAAAGATTATTTTCCCTTAGGGATATTTTAATTTGCTCAAGTGCTCTTCACAGAAATAAAGTATTGAAGTATCTGTTAGTATTCAACATAGACTTGAAAAGTTTGTTAAATTGGGAGGGGTTGAGGGTAATGATTCCAGGAACTTGACAATAAGGTCAGGTTCTGTAAGATCCATCATAAAGACATGAGGGTGAAAGCAAAGCAATGTAAGTATGGGTGTGAGGCAGAGCTGTAGTCATTTGGCGTGGAAGCAGACAGAACCAGGTTTCATTAAAAATGTAAGTTTTAAGAGAAGCCAGGTGTTAAGGAAAATCAGTATCTACTACACTACAAATTATAAAGTAAGGAGACTTTGGCAAGAGACAGACATTTCTTCAGCTGACTGTATAACAGTGCAGGTCTGGCCAGAACGTTGCCTTGTCTCTTACATAATTTCATTCAAGATTGTTCCATGCATGAACATTCACTGTTGTTTTCTTTTATCTCCTGCTAATTCATCCTACTAAAGGCCCCACAACTGCTTCCTGGGAAGTTTTGCCTAACCTTACAGATTTTGTCCAGATATTTTTCCTTTAATCCACAGTTCGAATCAAATCTTTTTGTTGTTCTTATATTTGTTGTTTCCTTGGGGGTGGTTTTAGGTATTTCTGGACTATCTGGTAGGTAAACCGTGCTTTCTATGGACTCTGTGTTCTTCAGTCAATAATCAGAATATTTACTGGAAATCATTCCCCATATATTGTCTTGCAGCCTTTCACTGTCATGAGTACTCCAAACCAAAGCCAGAACCCAGAGAAGCAGCCACACGACCTCAGCATTGATATATACAGCCACACCTTGTACTGGACCTGTGAGGCCACAAATTCAGTCAATGTCCACAGGCTGAACGGCGAGTCAATTGGAATGGTGCTGCGAGGGGACCACGACAAGCCCAGAGCCATTGTAGTGAATGCAGAGCGAGGGTGAGATTCCTTCCTGTACATCGTACAGAGCACTCTTGGGATGTATGTCAGCTGTGTATGTGAATCTTGGGTCACATCTGTATACTTTAAAAAGGAGAATTTTTGCGTATTTAATTTTTCAGGGTGTAGGTGACTGCTTGTCCAGTTCTGGCTTTCAAAGGTATCTGGCTTTCTCTTCTCTTTGCTTCATCCTCTGGTGTGCCAGTGATGGACTTAGATGTTCATGCAGCCACGTGATTGGTTATAGTGAGGAACTAACCCAGGTGGGGAAAGCAAAGCAGAACCACCTTCCCCTCTTCGCTGCATGAGTGCACAGCCCCACCACCTAATAGCAAAACCAGGAGAGTCTACACTGTGTTTGTATCAGCTGGGCATCTGGCTCATAAATGTTTACTTGTTGTAAAACATATGTTTCCAGGAAAAAAAAAGGGATATCTCATATGATACAACTATTCCTGCTAATGTAATGATATAAAGTTAAACAAACCAACGCCTTATGTTCTATAAAATTTTAAGTTAGTTCTGCCTCGCTGTGTATCTCAAAAACTTCTGAAATTAATTAAAACAGGTAGCACAGGATGCACTGTAGTGCATCCTTTGCCACAGGAAAATATGTTGTTTTGCTGCAAAGCAGTTTTGGTTACATTCAGCAGACCCTATCTCCATTTCAGATGGTTAGTAGCTTCATTCTTGAAGGTCAAAGATGGTCCTTTACTGTTCTCTTTAATAAGGTAGATCCTTAAATCCCAATTTACTACTAAATGGCTTACCATGTGCTTGACAGGTGTAAAGTGGCAGTATTTTGTAACTATGCATACAGTAGCACCCAGAGACTCTATCTGGAGCCTTTATAGGATTGCTATTTTAAACAATACTCTCTGTACTCTGCACAGTTTAAAAGCTGGTGTGGGAAGAGAAGTATTAGAGGGATGATTCTAATCTTGCTAGTACTAAGTCACTTGGACATAGTTTGTATTCATAAACAATACAGTGTTGTAAACAATGCAGTGATGTAGCCCACTGTATTAGGGAGTTTGCCCATGTTATCCACCACTGAAAAAATGAATTTTTTCCCTGAGGGACTTCTCAGTTCATCGTGTGAGTGTGCAAGCCTTTTTTTCCCTATGAATGGGGAGTGTAGAGACTGCTTCTGTTTGCAACTGAACTGGCCTAGGCAGATACAGAGAACTCATGGAAGGAAGGCGTCAGGAACATGCCATCATCAGTTGTTCTTCCTTGTGTAATCTTTGTTCCTCGCAAGTTTGGTAGGAACTTCTACTTGCTGAGAAGACAGGTAACACAGAAGGAGAGGAAGTGACAGTGTTGTGGTTTAACCCGGCAAACATCCAAACACCATGAAAGTATGCTTGCTCACTCACCCCCTTCCCAGTGGCATGGGGAAGAGAATTGGGAGATCAAAAATAAAAACTCAACTCATCAGTTGAGATAAAGACTATTTAATAACTAAAACAACCCAAACTTAAGTAATAATAATGCCAATTAACTGTAACAAGAATAGGAACAATGATAATATAGCAATTCCAGTTACACTCAGCTCACAAGCAGCAGCCATTGGCCGTACTCCAACAACAATGATGGGAGGGATGAGCCTCAGGAACTGCCACGGGCTGCCATCATAAAGGGTTAGGATCAAAGGGGCTGAACAAGAAGCAGGAAGGGAATGCGAAGGGGTCATCCCCTGCAGGCTCCCCAGTTCGTAGTGAGTGTGGTATTTATGGGATAGAATACAACCCCAGTTCGTAGTGAGTGCGGTATTTATGGGATAGAATACATCTTTATTGGTCAGCTTGGATCAGACCCGGATCATCTTCCTGGGTCACCTATCCCAGAGAGCTCTCACCACTCCCACATTCTCTTGTGCAGTTAGAAGAAAAAAAAACAACCTAAAAAAAACCCTAACCATTTCTCTGGTGCAGTTAGAAGAAAAAAAAAACAACCTAAAAAAAACCCTAACCACAGGTGCAGGCAGAACCTTGAAAAACATAAATATCTGCCAAAGAAATGAAATCAATGACCTTATCAGCTTGATAAGGAAAATAACTTCATTATAGCAATCCGGCTATGCTGAAACATTAAAACAGAATCCTACAATTTAGTCCTAGCAAAACCAGGACAGTGCTGAGGCATTTTATGGCCTGGTGTATTAAGGATAGATGCTACTATTTTCAGGCTATCTCAGTATGCCAGTTAGCAAATGTTTAGGGTTCTGCAGCTGACAGATCTGAATCTTTGCAGCTGGGAGCAACAGTCACTGCAGTCATCCCTGTGTAAACAGTTCCCACTTACAAAATAGAGCCTGTGTGCAAAGGTGAGTTGCCTCCCTTCTGAAGCTCTCAGTTAAGCAGCTGGTGTCTTTGTTCTCAGGTACATGTACTTCACCAACATGCAAGAGCGAGCTCCCAAGATTGAGCGTGCAGCCCTTGATGGCACAGAGAGAGAAGTGCTTTTTACAACTGGGTTGATCCGACCAGTAGCACTGGTGGTTGACAACAAACTTGGAAAGCTTTTCTGGGTGGATGCAGATCTGAAGCGCATTGAAAGCTGTGACTTGTCAGGTATGTGATATGCAGTTAAACATTTGGAGCAGTGTGTGTGTATGTATAGGACATCTTTCCCTCTTTGATGCTGACCCCAGTAATGTCTGTCTCCACTGTTGCCAGTTCTGTGTGGGCAGTCACAGATAACAATTGCTGGTGGGCTCCCATCTTTGATGTGATTGTAATAAACATGTCTGTAATGATTGCCACCTTCCAAGAGAACTCTTTGTCTTTTGATATGTTCTGAAATCAACTTTTGGAAGATCAGATCTAAATAGGTGTTGCCAGTCATGGAACCCCTAAATGTCCTACCCCGTGCCCTTGTTTTTTCCTTATGGTTTGAAAAGTTTGCATAACTTCAATTTTTCCTTCTCTGGAGTTTACAGCTTAGTAAATCAAGGTAGCTTGAAAAAGGGAATGGCTTTCTTCCAAGATGGATGATAAGGCAGCTGATCTGGAATACCTGTGTTGCAAAACAGTGGAAAGATGTCAACTCATTGCAAGTTTCCCATATTAGTAAAATAAAGTGTTATTCCACATCCATAGCAACAGCACCACGTGGATCTTAGAGAGCACTGTTCAGCATTGACTTTTAAAAGCCCTTGGTAGTGCTGAAGCAGTGGAGAAAATGGGCTTACTCATCGGTGAGCAGTATAGCACAGATGATCCAATGGTCTGACTTGTGATTCCTTCTCTCATCATCATCTGTGTATCAAGAAATGAAACTCCTAAAGGAAGTGCAGAGAGACGTGACCTAGTGTGAGGTAGTAGAAGCTGGCCTGGTCTAGTGATTTGCATCTGCCATAAAAGGTTGATTCTCCAATGTTTGGTGGGTCTTCTCTTCATGCCATGTAGTCACATCCTTCCCTTGTGTTGTACTGAGGCAGTGAACTAAAACAGGCAACAGTTGTTCACGTTTTGTCAAGGACAGTTCACTTTTGAGCACCTAAAACTGACTCCTGGTCAGACTCGGGTCTTTTCTGCCGGAGAGGGGATAAATACATGAAACTGGAACTGGGAAGGTAAAGCAGCCCATGTTTTCATCAGTTATCAAGCTGCATAGGGGGTATTGTCACACGGCAAATGTCACAAAATGTCTGGTCCAGAATAGACGTCAGAGAACACAGAAAAATTTGAAAGATAAAAGAAGATAGGAGGAAGAAAGGACTTGGCCTATGAAGCAACCCGTGTTTAAGAAGAGAAGATTGACAGAATGGGACACATAACACAAAATGCATCGGAGATACTGAGAGGATTTTGTCTAGTGATGAAAGGAGAACTGCTGTAGGAAGAAATCCAAAAGTAAAAGGACGAGACAGAAAGCAGCCTATCATGCAGACAGAATGTGGCTGAAGTGGAATCCACAAGCGAGAGAAGAGGCACCAAAGAAGATTATGTGAAAATCATATGGTTTTGGAGAGGGGATGTATATCAGGGAGAAGTCGAATTGGGAAGGGCGAATGGGATAAATAACTAGTGCTGCTGCTGATAAAAAGGTGGCCTCAAAGTAACAGCAAGCCATATTACTTAATGAAGCTGTAGCATACAGTGGACTTAGCTATGCCTTGTATGTACACAAGCATCTTTTTTCCCCTTTAATTTAGTATGCAAGCAAGGTTGAGTCACAGCTAGCAGATGGGGGCAGGTGCTTGTTGCTTGTCACATTACAGGTTGGAAGATGGGCTGTGTCCTTGCATAGCACAGTATGAAATGCAGAGAAGTCTGTTTATTGTTGTTTTACATCTATGTTTTGAATGAATAAGACCTGACAGTAGGACTTAGGTAAACGGCTACAGGAGTAAATCAGCAGCCTAGTCATCATATGCTGGTAGTTGTATCCTGTGATTGCAGCTTTCTTTGTACACTTGCTTCCTTTCTGTGACATTAAAACTCCTTGTAAGCGTATGTTTGCATATCAGATATATATATTTTAATCCAATTCTTTGGATCTTTTTACAGGGAAAACTAAACTTTCTCTGGTTAATACTGAACCATAACTTTTAGTGCACATTTGTTTGATGGGGTCACAGCTAAAGAATCAAACCCTATAGGTAAGAAAAAGCAGGGGAAAGCTACAGGACTAAAAGCAAACAGTGTTTATGAACTAAAGGATATGTGCCATGTAGAAGAAACAAATTAGTCCAACTAATTTGGACTGGCATTTACTCAAGATCAAATGCAATGTAATTACAGTATAGATTAATCACCTTATTCAGTGCCATCTCCAGCAGTTTCCCAAATCTCCAATGTTCAGCTTTTTGCAGGTAACTGAGAAAAAAGATGATGCTTGATGTACACCCCCAAAACCCACTAAATATAGTCTGTTTTAGGCCCGGATTTGGGAGGTTGTTCAGACAGGCTAGGATTCTAGCAGGACTGCTAGCTTGCAAGTGTTACCTGACAACTCATGGTATCCAGGATGCCTTCAGGATATACTTCAAGAAACCAGCTTGCCTTTTATTTCTAAATGGATGAGCAATTTAGCACTTAAAAAAAACCCATGAGGGCAGAAGGATTTTTCATTATATGCAGTTGAAATGAGGCTTTCCTATTCTTGTGGCATCTTGAGTGCAGCTGAAAATTGTGCTTTTGGGTCAAAATGTGAGGCTTAGTCTGACAAAACTACAGTCGTCCTTGAAAATTCAGTGGCACTGAAGTTTATAGGAGCTAAGGCTGCTCAGTTGGTTGCAGGGCAAATGAACGAAGTGCCCTTCACTTTGTGCTCTGTTCACTGAGAAACTTCTTGTTTCCTAGTATTTCTACATTTTAAGACCTATTTAGGAGAAGACAAATAACATGTCAGGAGCTGCAGTGCTAGAGAGTAGTACTAAGGGTCAGGTTTAGTGCCCATTCAGTGAAATCAGTGCAGGAATGTCTGTTCTGTTC
>NW_010197027.1:0-17339 GCF_000695765.1 Mesitornis unicolor
AGTGCTAGGTTAATAGTTGGACTCAGTGATCATAGTAGTCTTTTCCAACCCAAACGATTCTAAGAATCTTTGAATCTATTATTTATGTTACATAACACGTATATATAACAGAATTTTTCCAGTGAATTAGATATAATTTATATTTATCATCTGTGTTTATCATTCTCAAGTGACAGTGAGGAGCAGATCTAAAGCTATTACCATGTCATGGGGAAAGTTAGTGGTAGAGCTGAGTATAGCCTTTGGGCTTCTTGACTTCTGGTTCTGTTGTTTGTTTCCAATGGGATCCTGCTGCTCCACCTCTAAACACCTGGAACTATTAAGATGCATAAAGTTAGGCTATGGGATTTTTGACTGCTTTCATTAAAATGCCATTTTTATTATTCATTTTAGTTTGCTGATAAGGCAAAGGTTCCTTGCACAGGTGAGGTGTATTGCGAATCTGTGAGTGGTGCTGGAAATGGAACATTGAAAAGGCTTTTATTCAGTGAGGTACTGATCAATACCTTTTATTTGAAACTGGAGAGACACTGATTGCTTTATAAATTTGGCCTTATGTACAGGAGGGCCATCAACTGCAAATAGAGTAAATATTAGCTAATCAGATTAGTTTAGTCAATGGGAGTGATTACTTTTGATTGTAATGTCTAGTGAAGAGTTGATTGCATGATTTTTTTCAGACTGAGCAAATGGAGACTTTGTGGACATATTTCTTCACAAATGGCAGAACATCCTATTTGTAAATTTGGAGATTTGCCTCCATTTCTGAGAAGTCTGTTAGTAATTATGCTAGGTATCTTGTATTCAGATAGATTTAGGTAACTTGTTTCCATAAAAAGAAACTCAGATTATATGGTGACCATATATAAACATAAAAAAGTAAACCACATTGTCAGAATCTTTTGTGTAGAGTGTACAGTCAGTTTTGTTCATTCTTAACAGCCTTATTAATTTTTCACAAGTTATTGTGTGCAATTGTACTACTTGTTTGAATGGGGAGATGCACAGAGGTAATATATCTCATTGGGCCTGTTAAAGTAATTTGTTAAGCAGTATAGACTAATAATTTTTATTTCACAGGGAAGAATTCCAGGTCTTGTGAGATATTACAGACTCTTAATAATTCACCTAGCCATTTGTGTTTTATGTTTCACGTGTGACAGGCTGAAACCCAAGGGTGAAATAGTGATAGTATCTACATTTAATAGCAATCACATAGTTCGGGAGAAAAACAAAAAACCTGTGAAGTCTGAGTAGTTGTAGCATTAGTAACATAAAATTTTTCATTTTACTAGAAGCTTCAGAATAGTAGATTTTTGGATTCCTATAAAACTGCCAGTGCTTGTGTGTAATTATGATCTTTCTAAAAAATATTGAACTTCTGCTCATTTAGCTAGCTCAAAATCTGTCTGTTTCAAGGTTTGAGATTCTAAGTAAGCACTTCTATTCAGCTGTGTAAGAGATCTCATGTTATAAAAGCCAAGTTCATACTTTTTAGATTAGACACAACTATACCACTGCTGATTGATAATAATGACTGTTTTATGAGTTCAAATGCAGATATGTAATGTCTTTCAGAATATTCTTTAGTAATTTTGAATAAAAACTTGCTTATATAGTCATAGAATTGTTTAGATTGGAAAAGACCTTTAAGATCTTTTCTGAGGTCTTACTTTATTAATTGCTGTCTTACCCCCCCCCTCCCCCCCGAGATTTGGGGCAGGGAAACACTTTAAAAAAAAGACTTCAAAAGATCAGAAATTTACAAAAATACTATTCTGTTTGAGAATAATTTTATATCTTGTTTGCATTTCTAGAAGTGTGGAAAATTCCAGATGGTGAAAAGGATTTATCTCCCAAAAAGCAAAATACTCCAAAATATAATTTAATCATTTCATGAGGGTTATGTTATAAACTTTTAATTTGGTTTAAGGTCGTATTTCTGCTCTATGCTGTGCATGTAAGATTTAAGTTTCTTGAACTTTTAATACACCTTTTTTTGAGTAATTTTCCTGAGTCATTCTGCTTCCATGAATATAAAAACATACTTTACTGACTGTAATACAGAGAAAGTTAGTGCTTATTTAGCTTTTTCTGCTCTAAATAATAAGAAAGAAAAAAACCGGCATTTTTGTAAAAAGTCTAGATGCGGGGGAAAATTCTTAACAAAGAAACCATGAAAGGGTTGCTTTACCTTCAGTTTTTAAAGAAGAGACACTTCTGGAGGAACACTGTGAAGTACATGTACAGGTAATCCTAAAGTGATGCCACAGTGGTGAAAGTACTATGATAACTACAAAGTTTCTGATGTTCCTAATGCAGTAGTTGCTAGTACTAAAATACCATTATGTCATTAGCATCTGAACGTTAAGGACAAAGTTTTCCAATTTATGTCACTGTTTTACAATAACTATGTTGTTTTCTCAGCAAATGCTCACAAAAGAAGTATAGAAGGCATGCTGACTTGTTCAGTGTAGATTTGTTTGTTGGCATGCTTCAGGCATTCATATTCCACCAAAAATTAATCCAACATAAGCTTCTGCTTATACTTGCTTATAAGAACTGATCTTTGTCCTGTGGATAATAGCAGGTAACTGCAACATCCATGCACATCCTGAAGTGACCTTTCTTTCTGCAAGGTACTGTTGAACCCTTTAATTATGTCGTCTTTTACCTTCAGAATTATGTGGCTATAGATGATGTGAAATAAACCCTGAGTGGTTCAAAACAGTAGACTTCAGCTGTATTGTGGAGATCTAAGTAACTGTTCAAATCTGTTTTCAAACAATGAACTTATCTATATAAGTAACCTTGCTGTTTAGTTTCAGTTGCAATTTAGTAAGTTAGTATAGTGTATTGTGAGGTAACTTCATTCAACCTTTGTGTGTTTGTGTCCTTTTACTCAAGAAATTAACGTCTTTAGTTAGGAATGCAAGTAAGTAAATAATGACAGCTATGACAAGCTGTGACAGTTGCTTTCTCCTCTTCCCCATTACGTGGTCTGTAGTGACTGTTGCTATGATGCAGCTGTCAAACACGCATGGAATACATTCAGTGTAAAGCTAGCATCTGTTGCAGAGTCTCCTGCTGTCCTATGTACAAGTAGAGGCTATTAGTCCAACATCAGTGTCACCCGAGATGAAAGAAAGGTATGATATGCAGTGAAAAACATTTACAAATGTTGATAACAAAACATTAGGTGTTTGATATGATTTTATAAAAGTATAGCATCAAGAAGATGAGATGCGCATTTTCAGCTTTCCTGTAAAGTAGATAGTGATGTGAAAGAGCTCATTCATTCAAATTATAAATAAAACTTTGGTGTTGGTCTCTTCTCCCAAATAAAAAGCTATAGGGCAAGAGGAAATGGCCTGAAGTTGTGCCAAGGAAGATTTAGATTGGATATTAGGAAAAATTTCTTTACTGAAAGAGTGGTCAAACACTGGAACAGGCTGCCCAGGGAAGTGGTGGAGTCACCATCCCTGGAGGTACTTAAAAAGAGGTATAAACATGGTGATTAGGGACCTAGTTTACTGGTGGAGTTGGCAGTACTAGGTTAACGGTGGGACTAAATGATCTTAAAGGTCTTTTCCAACATTTAAACGCTTCTATGATTCAATAGTCATGGGGTAGCTGTCCAGTTTTGTTGACATGAAGAGCAGGCAGTTGCACAATCAAGATTAGCTTTTGGAATAAATCTGTCACTTGAACCTACAAAATTCTCTGCATTTACCACAGTCCACTCTATGAGGGTCTGATTTTAACTGCAAGAAGGAAATACATAGTCCATTAATAGTGAAGTGCAGAAAAGGGCAAATAAAAACAATTGAGAAAATACAGGCAGTAAATACGTGAGTTAGTAAATGTCAAATGTCTGCTCTCAGAATAAATTTCTTTCTTTGGCCTCTTTCACGGAACAATTTTTTAGTAGGATTTTAAGTGTCCTCAGCTTGTACTTCCCTCATAATATCCTGAAATGTTGACTGAAGTCCTAAAACTGCATGGAGCAGGGAAACTCCCAGATGGCAAAGGATTAATTAGAAATATGCTTAGAGCCTAAGGCTGTTCATGTTCATGCTGTCAAAGTTGTCTAGATTTAGTTTGAATGAAATTTTGAACTTAACCTGAAAAGGGATGGATCACAGGAAAGATATAGGACTTTTTGAGGCTCTGTGTGTTCAAGTGATGCCACGAAAACATTGTAGAAAATGCATCTCTTCCTTTTTTTCTGATTAGTTTTATGGCTCTCTTGGAACTTTTCCTAAATTAAGCTTTGAAGCAGGCTCTAGAATCTTTTTCTTCAAAATATATCTTCTTTTCTGCCTTCCTTTATAACCCATATTACTTATTAGAAGTTTATGTAAGTGTACTTACCTGCTCTAAATTTGCAACAAAAGGAAAAGCTTTGAGATTGTTCATAGTTGTGAAAATTACTGGTTTGCTGTGAACCAATACTGTTTACTTGAGGAAATTATGGAGATTTGGAGGATTTAAATGACAAAATAAGCTTATTTTTAAGAATGAAAGGCTTTGTGGATAGGAGTGTAGTATAAAAATAGAAACCTGCAAGAAGAGAGAACAAAAAGATGCAGTTCTGCTCTGAAAAGCAATACTGTGAATAGCATTGCCCAGTTTGTACAGACAGATAAAAATAATTTTTTATTTTGTTGAGTTCATGATTAAATCTCCTGATTTTTATAGAAGAGAGGTTTTTTCTGACTCTTTCTAATAGTGCTTGACCAATAATAATGATTCTTCAGTCTGAACTGAAGCCTCAATTTCTGAAGGCACTTGAGAACTGAAGTCAATGGCATTACTCTTGTGATTAAAATTAAGCATGAGTTTAAAAGCTGTAATAGGTTAGGGTCACATAACACAATGCAATTGAGGATGTTCAGCTAAAATAGTATGAGTTTACTCTCTCTTCTGTTTGCTCTTGCATTGCAGAGGAAAAAAGCAAAAATCTGCCATGCTTTCTCCAAGTCCGTAAAACATGCCCAATTTCCAACATCAGCACCTGGATATTTTGAGTAAAATGATTCTTTGCAAGATTAGTGGCCACAGTTGTCTGCTATGGATTTAATTTTAGTCTGTAAGGCGCTGCAATGATCAGTAAAATGTAGTGAACTAAATCTGTCTTTCATAACAGTACAATACAGCATAGGTACTTGCATTTCACTGAGGGTGGATGCAGCTCATGTGACATGTGCACAACTCCTACAGATTACAGTGCCACTGAGGCAGTTGTTAATGTAGTCATCTGATCAGACAACAAAGTTGGTAGATTCCAGACCTGTGCTGTGGGAAAAGGTACTTTTATGTAAACTAAAGCACACTTTATTTCAAGAGTGAGTTATTTTTAATTTCTAAACAGCTATGCATGGGTATCTTTTAAATATATGTCATCTGGAGCTTTTCACCATAACTTGTGATTTTACTGACTTGAATTTTAACTGTTTGCTTCTGTGCATTATTTTTTTCCTAAGAAGAAAGATAATTTCCATGATTTATGAACTCAAATCCAAGATCTTTAAATAGGCAGGAAAATTAAAAAGTCAGAGTAACAGCAGATGTGTCTTCTGTCAGTAACTGACAGAACAGCAGTTATTTTAGAATGCTGCATGGAGGAGGGGTGGAGGCTGAGTAGCAGTAGAGGTCCAGAGAATGTGTTATCTGAAACACAGCAGCATTTATGTACCTGTCATTCAGAAATCTTGTAACTCTATCTAATTTGGATATGGGATCAAAACCAACTGGTGAGGTTGCCTACGTTTTTCTTATAATAAGAAGGGAGTGAGTAAGATGTGTTGTTAAGCCTTTCCTAACTGAAATTACGCAAAATAATTTTTAGCATTTTTGGAAGTAAGGCTCTCCTCCATAAAAAGTGATGTCAGCAAATTGTATTTGAACCAAAGAGTGAGATTAGTCGTAGTTATTTTTACAGGATTCTGCATTTAAGTAACAACATTATCTCTATCTCTATCTCTATCTCTATCTCTATCTCTATCTCTTATCATCTCTATCTTCTATATATCTAAATCTATATAGATGTGTGTGTGCTTGTGTATATATAATTATGTAGCACATCTGGAACAGATGTGTTCTGGATACTCAAAATGCTTTTCCCAAAGGCAGTGCTTTGAACATAATGAAATTTGAGCATAAACTGAGGAAAGAGATATAGTGAATAGTTACAGCTCTATAAAACCCAGGTCAGTAGTTGTTTGTCTGCGGCATCATTTTATAAACTATCATTATCAGAATAAACCAGAATTGTCATTAAGACATAGATTCATACACGCACTAACTTCCCAAGCTTCACTTACATCAACAAGAAGAATTCCCCATCCAAAATCAAAATAACATCATCGCAAAGTATTGCGATACAAAGGTACAACAAAGGTGGACAATTTACACACATTCCACCTCTTGCTCTTTCAGCACAATTACAACAAAAATTGTAAAAACTGTAACCAGTTCCTGGTTGCAAACCACATTTTCCCTGGAAATTTTTTCCTGTGTAGTGCAGTGCCATTGAGTAACAACAGCTGCTTTGAAACAGCACAGCATCAGGGCACCCTTATGTTATTACTGACGTGTCTCATCTACCAGCAAATAAAAATGAGGACAGAGCTAAATGATTTCTGTTTGACATCACTGTTTTGTCAGGGCAGACCTCCTCCTGTCATCGCCCACGGCAGCACGTGGACGGTGCTGATCAGGGTGCTGAGCGCGGAGTGCGACGGCTGACCCGTGCCACCAATGGCCTGGCTGAGGCACCGTTTTGCTGGAGCAGAAGAGAAGTCACAGCTGTTACTAGAAGAAGAAGAGGAAAGGGCAGCTGTTTCTAATGGAGAAACTGTGAAAATAAAGATTGCCACATGATTCCATTAGTTTGTCTTCCTTGTAAGTATGGATGGCGGTGCTACACAGAAGAGCTTAGAATTAGAAAACTGAAAACTTTTTAAAATGTTCTTGGTAAATGACTTTAGTTGAATTTAAACACTCTCTTGATCAGCCTTATTACATGATGTTATAATAATTTCAGCTATGAGCTGCATGGCTACTTATGGCAGAAGAAGTTGGTGTGAGTTGGCGGTTATAAGTAGTAGGAGAAAAGAAGAAGAAAGAGCAAAGAATTACAGCTAGTCCCCTTCTGAAGCATACGTAGTCTTGTGCTTGCTTTTAAGTGAGAGAAGAATTTTTCTACAGTTTCCTTCAGTTAAATAGTAAAATGGCATACCTGAACACTTTTCTTCCCTGTCACTGTAGAAACATATGAAGTCTTATATGCTGACCTGCTCTGTTTGTAGACCATAGGCAGTTTTCTTCGTCCCTTTGCAACACCAGTAAGTGGCAAATATATCAAACATAAATGATCCTTTTTTCCCTTGCAACAGAACAGGAATCGATTCTACGGGTGTGTTTCTGGCCTGAGAAAACTGGCTTTAAAAGTTAAGTTTCTGTATGCTGTACAGCATTTGGAGAAGTCCCATCTCATTGCATCTCAACATGCTAGATGGAAAAGACAGGTTTGAACATTTTGGAAGAACCTCCTCTAGCAATGTGTCTGCCATTTACTTAGCCTGCACTTAATTTCTCTTGCATGAACAGATTAATAATCAGCATTATTTTTTGGTATCCACCTTTGCAGCCAGCCATCTGTGGTTGAAATCCTCCACCTTTGAAGCTGCTGCAAATTGCTTTTTTGTTTATACTAGAAAATGTGCATGATCAAGGTATTCTGCTTGTCTCACTTTACTGTTGTTAATGTAGCTATTAACAAATATCTCCTCTATGACATTTGAACACAATTTATTTAAATAAGCCACAATTAATTACTTGTTTTCTTTAGTTAAAGTTTTGAGAAGCAGAAAATTCTTCATTATGTTGTCAATAGCAAAATCAGTTCCA
The DNA here is from genome assembly GCF_000695765.1 of Mesitornis unicolor. NCBI lineage: Eukaryota > Metazoa > Chordata > Aves > Mesitornithiformes > Mesitornithidae > Mesitornis > Mesitornis unicolor. The sequence goes on from NW_010197027.1 coordinate 7,915, forward strand.
GATACCTGACTGTTTTGTTAACCTTTCCACACTAGCTGGTTTTAATTTAATTATAGATAGATCTAGTACAGTTTGAAGCCAGAAGGGATCCTTTGATCATCTAATGTTACCTCCCACCTAATCCAGACCATTACATGTGATGGAGGTACCCAGATTCTGAGCCCTGTATTGAAGGCAGACCTTATTTTGTGGCATGGCAATTCTCATATTCTCTCAAATGAACTAGCAAAACCCAGTTGATAGTATATGCTTCTATAAGAGAGTGATTTATCAGAGTGTTTCACCAGTTCACCAATTGCACCAGTGTTTGGAATGTAGTAAGAACAGATTCTGTCCTCCTGGATTTCACTGAGTGACATTGCTGAGTCCTTGATGAAATTAAATGAATGCAGAGCAGGGAATTACTGAATAAGTGCAAAAGTAGCATAAGAAACTATTGTTTAATTAAAAAGCAGGTTACTGTTTTAGATGCATACTTATTTTAATAGACTATTTTGATGAAAACTCAATGTTCTGTTGGAAGATTTGCAGAATCCCACACACTTCTTCATAAAGAAATGATTTAACATCTGTTCTTACAACAGATTATGCAAATGTACAAATTGAGTAGTTTTGCTTTTCATGGAAAAGATTTTGTAACTACCTAGAAAGGATGTGATGTGATTAATGCCTGTTTTCTGGTGTTTCTTGTGCAGGTGTAAAATATAATTGCTGATCTGTATAAAAATCACAAATGAGCAGTCTCCATAGGGGAAAAAAACCCACCAAAACAACCCCAAACCAAACAAACTAAAACCAACTTGGGCACACAGCTATGAAATCTGTAAATAAAACTCCTAGGATGATCAGCTTGCAGCTGAAATGATCAGGTTTTTATCCAAGCAGATGGACTGCAATGGAGTAGCAGGACTTAAGTAATTCTTTCATCAAATGTAAAAAAGTAGCCATATGATTTTATGTGGCTGTGATAACTTGAAATAAACTCTCAACTTGCAAAATTTTGTTTAGTCTGAAGTTTGGCTCTGAATTTGGAAAACAAAGTCAGGTGCAAAGCTTAGAAGTTAGAGCTTTCTTTTGTAGTGGTGAACCAGGGGAGTTCCAATGAACTTTCATATCTGAAAAGCTATGAGCTTCCCTTGGAGGAATAGGTGAAGAGGTGGTCTGAGCTATAAATTGTTTATTTGCTTTTTGCTTTTCTGAAAAAGACACATGATGCCCAAAGAGGCAGGGAGAAGATTTTCTATTTTGTTTCTCTACCTATAGCAGAATTCAAGCTGGAGAAAAGCTAGCTAGAAAACACCTAAGTATTGTAGGAGCTACAGGGCTATTGATGTAGGGGTGAAAGAATGAATCATAGAATGGTTTGGGTTGGAAAGGACCATAAAGATCATGTAATTCCAACCCTTGGCCATGGTCAGGGACATCTCCCAGTAGACCAGGTTGCTCAAAGACCCGTCCAACCTGGCTTTGAACAATTCCAGTGAGGGAGTACCTGCAACTTCCCGGGGCAACTTGTTCCAGTGTCTCACCACCCTCACAGTAAAGAAGGTCTTCCTAATATTTAGTCTAAATCTACTGCTTTACAGTTTAAAGCCATTACCCCTCATTCTATCACTACCTGCCCTTGTAAAAAGTGCCTTCCCAGCTTTTCTATAAGACCTCTTCAGAAACTGAAACACCTACAGTAAGGTCGCACCCTGGAGCCTTCTTTTCTCCAGGCCGAACAATCCCAACTCTCTCAGCCTATTTTTGTAGGAGAGGTGCTTTAACCTTCCGATCATCTTAGTGGCCCTCCTCTGGACCCAACAGTTTGGGGCCCCAGAACTTGACACAGTACTCCAGTGCTCAAGAGAGGGGCAGAATCATCTTCCTTGCCCTGTTGGCCACATGTCTTTTGATGCAACCCAGGATGCGGTTGTCCTTCTGGGCTGCAAGCACGCATTTCCAGCTCATGTTGATTTTTTTGTCAACGGACACCCCCAAGTCCTTCTCCTCGGGACTGCTCTGGAGCCATTCTCTGCCCAGCCTGTATTTGTGTTTGGGATTGCCCTGACCCAGGTGCAGGGCCTTGCACTTGGCCTTGCTGAACTTCATGAGGTTGGCATGGGCCCATCTCTCCAGGCTGTCCAGGTCCCTCTGGATGGCATCCCTTTTCTTCCAGTGTGTCTACCACACCTTGACGCTTGCAGCTTGCTGCTGAGGGTGCACTCTATCCCACTGTCCATATCACCAGAGACTGAATAGGAAGAAACATTTGGAAGTGCAGAGAGGAAAATGCTATTTTAGGAGATTTTTGTGGAAGATGAGGTTTTTGGAAAGTGTGAGTATGCAGAAATATTGGGAAATGATGCATCCTAGTAATTAATTATTTTAGCAGCTTTAACTGTTTTCATATATCCTGCTACACCGAAAGAACAGAGGTGGCTAGTTGGTAGGGTTTTGAGAAAGTTGAGAAAAGCTGACCTCTGAAGCTCCAGACCTCTTTGCCTTTGGATCCAACAGCTGTTTTATTAGCAGGAAAGCAAAATAATAATCTTATTTAAGAATAATTGTCATATAGAATTTTTAGTTTTTATTTAGGTGTACTGTCTTGTTAGATGCTGTCCTGGAGAAGGCAAACAAACAGACAAAAAAAATCAACGTTGCTGCTTTGTGGAAGAAGAGGTCCACCCTGTTCTACAGATAAATGTTAGTCCGCTAATTTAGCTAGGGTCACATTTCACTCAAAAAGTGAAACCAGAAGGTGATGAAAGAAATCCTTTGTTTTATGAAGACGAATAGAATAGCTGAGACCTGTCTAATCACACTGAGTCCACCACTGGATGCTCCAAATCCACTCTCCATTTTCATATAGGGATTTCATAAGAATGGTATTTTGTATTTTACCTTTCTCTAAAGTTTCTTTTTGAATTATCTCATCTACCAATTCATACTCAGTCATCATTTCAGTGTTTAAAATCCAAAGATCTGATTTCTTACTCATCACCTCCTGCCTCTGTAGCTGAGATTTCCTTATGATGTCAGGACATTTATTAGTCTTTTTTCCAGTTTTTATCCATTACTCTTTTCCAGATTACATCATATCTTCCCCATCCCTCAGGCCTATATTCTACATAACCTTTTAACTCTTCCAAGGGTGGTTTTTTTGTTTTGTTTGGTTTTGGGGTTTTTTTGGTGTGGTTTGTTTGTTTTTTGTTTGTTTGTTAATGCAGAATTTTCTATCTAGTCATACAGCTATCACTTTTATCTTAGTTATTTTAATTTTTTTAACTTGACAACTGCAGTTTTGCCTTTCTTATTTCTACTCAAAATGCTATCGTAATGGTTAAAGAAAAAGACCAAAAAGGTGATCATGTTACCCTTCTTTTTTGTTGGTCTTTGCTGACTTATTTTTACTTTTAAGAACCCTTGTTGCTCAATCTTGGCTAGCAGGATGTCAGCTTATGACTCTGACTGCCATGTGACACAAAACATGTTTGCCTTCTTGTTTGACATCTGATCAGTTACTCTGGTGGTTTTTCTATCTAAAATGAAATAGAAAATGAAAAAAAATGCTAACATCTCTCTCAGTTCCTTTCTCATGTAATGAAATTGCTTTTGTTTTGAGACTGTCCTCCAGTCATTCTGTTATTTTTCCTCATGAACTCTTCATTGCTTTATGGTCTTACTCACCTTCTTGTGTCTCATGGTGTTTTACACTGAGGAAGTGTCTGTTCTTTTGGGATTTCTGTATGAAAATCATGGACACTCAAAGCTGGTGTTCTCTGTCTTATGTCCTTCTGATATTGGCTAACCTCGTATAGGCGGCATCAAGCAAGCAACTTCATGTTGCTTGTGGCATGCTGATCCTGCCTGTAGTAATGTTCAGCAGCTTCACTGTTCTTCTCATATTTACAGCATATCAAGTAAGTGAAACTATGAGTGTTTTTACCTGTACAATACCGAATGTGCTAGGTGGTATGCCAGGGTTCGCCAAGAGCATTATGCTATTACATATCTCCGTAGGAACATGCTCTTACAAGCAGTACATACAAGTAGCATTGTTAAAGTCAGCACATTCTAATGACAGGGTATGAGTTGAGGTTATAGCAGTCACTCGTGCTTACACATGGGTCTCCATAACCAAGGCTTATGCTTAAACTCTGTCTAGATTCTGCTTGAAATCACTATGTCCTCATTACAGTGTATTCTGCATAGGCCCACTTCACATTGACTGGGTGAATTTGCACCCTGTCGTGGGGACTGTCAAGCTGTGTATATGTAGTATGCATTCAAAAGCTTTTAACCATGGCAGTGTAAGGCACTATATATATAGCAAATATATACAAATACGTACAAATAACAAGACTCTTGTTTCTTTTAGGGTTAGAATGTATGAAAACAATTACCTGCGTTGCAACCTTTGAGAAGACGCTCAAGGCAGTAAGTGATGATAAAGGGAGGACAAAGGCGACCACCCCTGATTGCAAAGTCATAACTTTTAGTGTATTAGGGGAAAGAAATATGAAAAAGTGGATGCCAACTGAGAAGCAGCATTCCAGATTGGTTTCTCAGCTGTGCAATTCTTCCTTCAAACTTCACACACCATCTTGCGTCTTAAATCTGAGGTCAGCTTGGGTGGGCTTGAGGTTAGAGACAAATTTTTCACATGTTCTTCTTAACTGTTAAACAAAATACAGCAAGGCATTCTTACACAAATGGTAGCAATGTGAGATGGCTTTGGAGCTCTTTTTTGTCCACTGGAATTCTTTACTTTCCATTTTCACTCAGGGCTAACATTTTCAGAGCACTCACTGGAATAAAATCTGCTTTCTTTCTCTATTGCTTATCTGACTGCAAAAATTGCTAATGTCCAAATGTTCTGTTTTACCTGTCAGCAGAAAAGTCAGTTACTGTTTCCAGATCCAATATACTGGGCAGTGAAAGATTAAAACCACCTTGTCTTCAGAAGTGTATTTTTACACATCAAACTAAGCCCTGTTTTGCCTTTTCCTAGCAGTAAAAATGAAAACATCATCCTAGTGGTGTGAAAACCTTCAGGTACCCATAGCATAAACACTAAATGCTTCTTGCTTTTGCATATGCGGATGATGCAGAGAGGAAATCTGAAAGTGTTCTGAGAGAAATTTCATCTTCAAAGTTACTTATGTCATTCTAAACCAGTTATTTACAGCACTTACGTGGCAGAATCTTTGTGATCTGAATATCTTTGTATTGAGGTCTGAGCAAAAACTTTCACTGGCATGGTAGAGCAACTGTGAAGAAAGGAAAATAATTTAATTAATATGAGGCAGGGGGAAACATGTCCCTGCCCCTATGGAACTTAATGTGTAGCTCTAACACTGAGGTGAGTCCTGTTCTTTTTCAAGTATATTTTACATCTGGGAGATCTTTTATTTGCTTCTCCACTGAATGTTTATTTTGTTCTTGCATAACGTGCAGTGTCAGTTGCTCTGCTTTTAACACCTATCTGTGCATTCAAATAATTTTCATTCCTTCTATTTTAGGATGTATGTTGTTTCTTCTGATCTCTCTCTGAAACTTACTAACTGCTAGGTTGACACAACTATTTCTGATGCCAGCACATTTGTATTTGCATAACACTAAGAGAAAATCTAAGGAGTGTTACTGGTTGATATTACAATCCAAAGTATGTCTGATTTTTTTGTTCCTTCAGTGTTTTTAATTGTATCTGTTTATTCGTAGCTCTTTGTGTGTACTTCTATAAGTCATAAATAAAATAGTAAAATGTCAGCTATCTTCCTTATCAGACAACCTCACTGGATAAAAATAGTCCTGAGGGAAAGTTAAGTTAAACCACATCCTGTTGGTGAGAAGTATAATATCCTGCCATTGTCATTTTACGGATTATCTGATGACATTATTTCTGTAAAAATTGCACTTCATGAAAAATGAAGTTGATTTTTGAGATGTTTTTTTCTGTGATGATTCTGCACGTTGTTGGCTTTTGTTGATATGTCTGTTTGGATCTTTGCAAAATACTGCTGTTCACAGCTTTTGAAACTGCAGAACATGATTATTAGCCCCATGGCTCCATATATTGACCATGGTTTTCTGCTCCATAAAACTATCAAGTTTTCCTATGGATGCTTCTCTTCTTTTTCTAAATACTGCATTGCAGTTATGTAATCGCAGTGTAAGTTGACACTTGGTAGACTTAAATGTACAGTGAGTTCATATGATCTTAATCCTGGCCAAGACCATGTTTTCCGTGTCTTGAGTGGATGTTAAGCAGAATCTGATTGCCAAAATATGTATTTACTTCTGTTATACTTTTGTTTCTTGTCACCATGTTAGAAGTTGTTGGCTAAAAACATACTGTCAGGTCTACTCATGATTAAATGTATATAAATTTTTGAGAAAGAAAAAATAGAAAGATATTTTGAACCTTTAAAACCCCATGGGTGATGTGAACTTGTGGAAGAGTGATGTGCAAAGCACATAAGTATTTAGGATCTCAAAAAATGAGTTATTAAGCATATTTTCTCTGTATACTATCATGAATCACTGGTAGTCGTATAGTCATGTATTGTCCATCTTCTTTGTAAAACAAATTTAGAGTGCTTTAAAGCTTTACAAGGTAGACAGAAAGTAGTTGGCTTGGAGAACTGGCAATGTGATATCTGTTCTGTTACCTTTAACTTCTTAATTAAATCCTGCTGAGCTCTGGAAGTATTTGAAAGTGCTAATCAGCTGGTGCTTTTGGTTGCATATTCTTCTGCTTTTTCAGTCTGGTGTCCTGCATGAGATTTAAACTTCAATGGAAAACATTAACTATATTAAAAATGAAGTTTGATTAATCAGAACTTCAGCTTAGGTGGTTACTTAACTTCATGGATTTCAATGAAGTGGTAGCTGAGCCTCTGGTTTCAGAATGCCATGTTCTTGTGGATCCCTATTAAAAAATGAACTCTTACTAAAAAAAAACCTCTCAAAGCCTAACTCAATCTAACCATTCCTTTTTTTATTTGTGCTTCCCATGATGATGCACATCAACCAAAAATGCAACAAATTGTCAGTTATTGCATACTCCCTAGATTTTAGGAAATTAATTAGAGAAGAATACATCCTATCTAAATCTCAGCTTTGCTCCTTATTAAGTGTGTTGAATAGTTTTGGTAATAAAGCTCCCTGAAATTAATTTCTGATCGTGATAGTGAGCTGGACTTGACTTTACTAAAACTATGTGTAAATAGGAGAGAGTCTAGGAATTTGAAAGAAGATCTATTTAAAAAGTAGATTCCTCCATCCAGGCTCATGAAAGTTCCTCCCTCCAAATCAGGAGCTGTGGTGCTACCTCACAGAAGCTATCTAGAGAGTTTATCTTTAAAATAAGTTATAAGTCAAGAGCCCTTCTTAGCAGGTCTCCAAGCTAGAAAGTTATAAGAAAATATTCAAAAAGCAAAGATATTGCAGCATAACTCCACTTGCATTCAGAAAGTATTGACTCCTTTGGACCAGAGTTTAGTGGTGCTACTGAGAGAAATACAACAGATGAGAGTTTAATAGAATCATAGAATGCTTGGGTTGGAAGAGACCTTTGAGGGTCATCCAGTGAAGGGTTAGGGGACAGTGAAGGGTTAGGGGAGCTTCAGAATACAAACACAGTCTCCATAGGAGTATGGTGAATGCTTCTACTTTATTGTGAAACACAGGCATATTTATATACTACAAAGGAATACATGCGGCATAATATTATTGGTTCAACTATTCGCATTACGCCTCTTATAATGATTGGTTAGTTATATTGCTAACAGCACGCTTTGGTTTTTGCAAGCCTTGCGGTTTCTCTATATCTTTGCTTTAGCTTTCTCACTGTCTCTATTTCCTCAGTTCCGAACCTTCCTTTGATACTTAGTTTCTCATTCCCCAACCGTCCTTGGACACAGTGTCTTTCTCAAAGCCTGGATTGTTCACAATACCCCACACTGCAACATGCCCTTGTTGCTCAAGAAACTCCTCTACAATCCAGTCCAACCCCTCTGCAGTAAGCAACGGCATCTTTAACTAGATCAGGTTGATCAGAGCCCCAGCAAGCCTGACCTTGAATGTCTCCAGGGATGGGGCCTCCACCAATTCACTGGGCAACCTGTTCCAGTGATTACCACCCTCATATTAAAGAACTTCCTAACGTCTAATCTAAATCTACTCTGCTCTAGTTTAAAACCATTGCCCCTTGTCCTGTCACTACATGCCCTTGTAAACAGTCCCTCCTTAGCTTTCTTGTAAGCCCCCTTCAGGTACTGGAAGGCTGCTTATAGGGTCTCTCCTCAGCCTTCTCTTCTCCAGGCTGAACAATCACAACTCTCTAAGCCTATCTTTGTAGGAGCGGTGCTCCAGCCCTCGAATCATTTTTGTGGCCCTTCTCTGGACCTGCTCTAACAGGTCCATGTCCTTCTTGTATTGAGGGCTCCAGAGCTGGACACAGTACTCCAGGTGAGGTCTCACCAGAGCAGAGTAGAGGGGCAGAATCACCTCTCTTGATCTGCTGGCCACACTTCTTTTGATGCAGCCCAGGATGTGATTGGCCTTCTGGACTGCAAGAATGCATTGCTGGCTCATGTCCACCTTTTTGTCCACCAGTACCTCCAAGTCCTTTTGTGCAGGATTGCTCTCTTATCACATCATCCCCCAGCCTGTACTGATAACAAAGATTGCCCCTACCCGGGTTCAAGACCTTGCATTTGGCCTTGTCCAACTTCATATGGTTTGCACAGGCCCACCTACTTCTCCAGCTTGTCCAGATCCCTCTGGATGGCAAGCCATCCCTCAGGCATGTCAACCACACCACTCAGCTTGGTGTCATCTGCAAGCTTTCTAAGGGTGCACTCAGTCCCACTGTCTATATCATTGATGAAGATATCAAACAGCACTGGTCCCAGTACGTACCCCTGAGGGACATCACTTGTCACCCATCTCCATCTGGACATCGAGCCATTGACCACAACTCTCTGGATGGGACCGTCCAACCAGTTCCTTATCCACCAAGCAGTCCACCCATCAAATCCATATCTTTCCAACTTAGAGAGAAGGATGTTGTGGGGAACTGTGTCAAAAGCCTTGCAGAAGTCTAGATAGGTGACATATATTACTTTTCTCCACCGGTGTAGTCACTCCACTGTAGAAAGCACTAGGCTAGTCATGACTTGCCCGTAGTAAAACTATGCTAGCTGTCTCAAATCACCTCCCTGTCCTCCCTGTGCCCTATCAGAGTTTCTAGGAGGATCTGTTTCATGATCTTCGCAGGCACAGAGGTAAGGCTGACAGGTTGGTAGTTCTCAGGATTCTCCTTTCTACCCCTCTTTAAAAATGGGTGTGATGTTTCCCTTCTTCCAGTCACCACGGTCTTCACCCAACTGCCATAACTTTTCAAATGTGATGGAGAGTGGCTTTGCAGCTAAATT
>NW_010197027.1:17370-33696 GCF_000695765.1 Mesitornis unicolor
AATTCCCTCAAGACTCTGGGATGCTTCTCATCAGGTCCTATGAATTTACGTATGTTCTGGTCACGAATCCTGTCTTCCCTTACAGTGGGAGGGGCTTTGTCCCCCTGCTCCTTGTCTTGTGGTCCTTCAACTTGAGAGTTGTACTGAGAGAGGTTGATAGTGAACACAGAGGCAAAGAAGTTTCTCATAGCTTTCTCCTCGTCTGTTGTCACTAGCTTGCCATTCTTACTTATCAGGGGGACATGCTTCTTCAACCTTCCTTACACTTTCATAAAGTTTAAAAATATACTAACGACTGTGGCTTGCACAATTGCAGAGTGGCTGAAGCTGGTAGGGACCTCTGAAGATCTTCTGGTCCTACACATGTGCTCAGAGCAGGTGCAGCTGCATGCAGCAAGATGGGTTTTGAGAGTCTCTAAGGATGAAAACTCAAGCAACCTCTCTAGGCAACCCGTCCTAATGTTTGAGCAGCTTCGTAGTGATTTTTTTTTCTTTTTTTACACTTAAATGGTATTTCCTGTATGTCTTGTTATATCAGTTCCTTTTTATCCTGTCACTGGGCAAAGTCTGGCTCCATCTTCTTTACTACCCTACCTCCACCCCAGTCATGTATTTACACACATTGATGAGATCCTCCTGAGCCTTCTCTTCTCCATGCTGAACAGTTCCAGCTCACTGAGCCTGTGTTTATATGTCAGATGGTCCAACCTGTAAGTCTTCTTCAGGGCTGGACTAAATCACCTTTTGTCTCTGTTTGAGCTAAATAGATCTAGTTCTCTATTTAGTGATTCTAATTTTTCAGTTAAGGCTCTTCTAAGTGACTGTACTTTCTGAAACTAACAGCATGTTTTTCCAGACTGTTCATTTCTACAACTGATAGTGCTTGATGTTTATAGTCACTATTAGGTATGGTATATAAATATGGCACTTGCTTATACTTGTGCCTATCAAGACCAAGGCCACTGCCACATCATGGGTGCTGTATTGGGGTGTTGTAAGTGAGGTATCACACCTGTGGGGAGGAGCAGACAGGACAGGTGACCCGAAACTGACCAACAAAGTATTCCATCCCACATATGTCATACTCAGTATAAAGCTGAGGGATCATGAGGGTCAAGCCCTTCTTCCCTGCTCCTTTTCCTCATCTTCATCTATTCTTCTGCCATGGTCGATGTCTGAGTGGAACCCTGCTAGTCTGTCTGCCTTTGATCCTGATCTGTGGGTTCCTGAACCCAGTTCCTGAATCCCGCTCCCACCTGCTGCTGAGTCCAGTCTGGGACTTTTCCAGTGCTCTGCTCTGCAGAGCCTCTGGTGATGTAATCGTCATTGAAGGGGGTGTGGGAGGAGAACTTGATATTGATTTTTATATATATTTGTATATATTCCATTATTTTCCTATTTACTTTATTATTCTGTAATATTACTATTGTTTCATTAAATCTGTTAGTTTATTTTCCAACCCGTAAGTCTCCCTTATTCTCTTTCTCTTCCCATTCTGGGAGGGGAAGAGGGGTTAATAGAGAGAGTCTGTCCAGGATTTAGTGGTCAGCCCAGCCCTAAACCATGACATCTTCGCTGGACTCACACCAGCAAGTTCATCTCTTTTTACGGGACCCCAGAACTGGACCCAGCATTTCATATGTGCTGAAAAGAGAGGATGTAACACCTCCCTTGACCTGCTTGGCAATGCTATTCCTAGTGCAGCCCAGGATGAGTGACCTCCTTCATGCCAGTGAACCCCATTCCCAAAGCTTTGTTTGGCTTTGAATATCCCACGGCAGTATTGTTATTAGTAGTTTGTTTTTTCTTTTTTCTTTTTTTTTTTTAAATTACATTTATTTCTTGCTCATAGGTGAAGCAGTTCCCCTGAAGCTAAACTAATCTACTCAGCACCTCACTGAATCAGAATCTTTTACCTGGTTTTGTGTTACAGTTGGTGGTTTTCTTGGGAAGATACATTGTCCAAGTATGAGAGATTATCATATCTGAGCAGTTCAAGATTGAAAAAATATGCTCCTTAAGAGACCTTTAAGAGACCTTTTGTGAATTCAGCTTGTAAGAAGGGGAAAAAAAGACAAAAAGATTGAACCAGCAAATTAAAACAGTATCTCTGTTACAGAAGCGTGAGGTCAAAGAATCTTGTTAGTTGTTATTGGTTCAGGTAATAAGTCATAACTCACTTGAGGGATACATTATGGCAAGAGAGTGTGATTGTTGCTGTTTGGTTTTTTTCAGCCAGTTGTGTCATACATATTTGTGAATTCAAGGAGATGTTTTGCCCAAACAAAAGTTGTCTGGTGTAGCCGCAGCTTTTACCTAGTTGTGCAAGTGCACATGATATGTTACAGACAAAAAAACGCATCTGAAATAAAGTAGGAGTGCTATGGATGATTGAAATTATGAGTGACCACATGGAGGAATGGATAAACTACCCTACCAATTAGCAAAACACTAACAAGTAAGCATTAAAGCTGGATCTGTCTTTCATTGCTTGGTGCTCTCAATGGGGCTATAGGAGTGTTGCTTCTTAAGTGTAATTTAATCCAGTCATGGATGTTTCTTGCTTTCAAAATAGGAATGTGACATGCTGCTACCATTTCATAATGCAGCTTAACAGTGCATTTAATGCTGTTCTCAGCCGATAGCATTTCCCCCCCACAAAAATCCAAATTTTTCCTCTTGGATACACAAGTTGAAGGAGCTGAACAGAATTCTATAGGGTGTTCATAGTTTCCAATTGTAGTGTTGCATATGAAATGTAGCCAGAGAGTTTAGATGATGAGTCCTGGGGGATTCAGTGTATCTGAACAGATTTATATTTACATAAACATGAAGTCAGAATTTATATCTAAGCATATTGTATTTTGTTTGCAAGCTCTGTTAGCACCCGATGTTAGCACCTGATGATTATAAAGGGCTTAAGTATGTGTGGAAATACATGCAACAATTCCTTTTAGCAATAAGAGAGATTCACTGTGTTTTTAACAGTCAGTAAGTGTAAAGGTACTATTTGAATGTACCCACCTGTTTAGGATAGGCCATGGAGTTTCACCAAGGCTTTTCTTTGTTTAATGCAACAACATGTAATGGAACTATGGAGTATCTCTTAGAAAGGTGGAAATAAAATATTCTGCAATGGGAATGGAATGGAATGGAAGGGAATGGAATGGAATGGAATGGAATGGAATGGAATGGAATGGAAGAAATAGAGGGCTTTCCTTGAAGTAGAATAAAAATAGTGTTGTATAACTTGACCACCATAGACCACGGAGTTTGAAAATTATATGTTTTGCTGCTTCTGTGAGATGAAAGAACGCATGCACGGCAAAGGCCGTAAGTACTAAGGCAGTAGGCACTAAAGCAGTAGGCATAGGTATTTTGTGAAACAAATAAATGTTAGAAGAAAGGAAGAATAGTAACAATAGTATAAAATGAACTTTATTCATAAAGCTGTCTCCTGTGCTCAGCTTTCACTTTGCATTTTTTTTTCCCTTAGTTGTAGTAGTATATTATGAGCAGTTGACTATGCTGAGCTCCTCTGGCCTTAGGACTGCAGGAGGTGAAGATGGAGAAAGGAGCAGAGGTTATAGACTCCAAGCCACATTTGCCAACTAATATGGTGGCTCGTTTGGCCAATGACTTAGTGTTAAACTTAGTTAAATTAGTCTAACATTATTACTAGAGCATCTCTAATAATAGAAATAGGTGGTGTCACTGGATCTTTATGATTACCTCAAAACATGCATCATCTGCTGTAAAGGTGTGGTGCAGGAACATTTAAATGCAAGGATGCCTGTGCCAAGAACAGGAAACACATATGCAGGCTGTGTAACTGCCAGAGTGGAGCTGTCAGAAAACCTATCTTGGTGACCATTAACATTGTGGAAAGAATATAGCCTAGCATGAGTGTCTTACTTGGGTTGCTGTTAAACTCAGTTTTGTTTTTATGGTGTTAATCTGTGGAAATAACCTTTAGTGTGCCTTGTACTCACTTAAGGTTTTAATTTTGTTGTTGTTGTTGTTGTTGTGTTTCTTTCCTAGTCAGAGCACCCAGTAGTCTATTCCACATGATGCTGTCTTTTCCGTGGAATTGCCCTGAATTTCTGCAGACCCTGTCTGCAGTTATTTTCCTGGTTAATAGTCCTAGTGCTAGTTCATATCTCTTTAATTTCTGGGATACTTTCACCAAGTAAATCTACACTGCCATCAATGTCAGCCAAACATAATTTTGAAAACTCTTTTTAAAATCAACATGCAAGCTTCAGTTTTAAGATCATAAGACAGTACAGTGTATCAAAACTAAGAACCATATATTTATATTCTCCAGTCAAATTCAGTTGCAAAGAACCTCTGATGTTATTCAGCAGCTTCAGTTTTAACTTAAAGGAAAGTCACTTACAAGCCGTTTGTATGTTCCATCTTTAAAAGAGTAAATGGCACCAGAGAGTCTAATTTCTAGAACAATTAAGGTTAAGTCTGTACTTACAGTTTTAGCAGTTTTGGCTGACTTTTCCACATTTCCTGTTGAAAAGCACTTATGTAATTGGAGATTTAGGATCATCTCATCTTCTCCAGATCTTCCTATAGCATCAAGATAGAAGTTTTGACTTCCATAACTGAAATGAAGCTCCCAGTCCTTTCTAACTTCAAGTAAAAGACTAATTTCCAAACCTAAAGCTCCATCTTTTGTGCATCAGCTGTCATCTGGAGCAATAAGCTATGCTACTGGAAAAGTGCTAAAACATTTGTTCCAGAAGACACTTCCTGTGCCTCTGTCCAATACCCTACCATTTTTTGCAGTCTCATTTTATAATCCTTTTCGTAAGTTAGTCACGTTCAATTTTAAGATGGGTTAAGCTTTTTGTGCCATTTGTTTCTATTAGAAGCTTGATCAAACAATTCCTATGGTGGTTAAATCTGCCTAATTTCTGACCTAAATGTAATTGGAGTTACTTTATACACCTTGAATTTTGAACCAGACCCCATATTAATTTCAGATTGTTCTTTCTTACCCATGATGTAGAAACTGAAAAGAGGTCTTTGAAGGTGAGGTGATTTGAACTTGGCTAAAGCACCAGGCACCCACCAACTCACTTTATAACTCTCCCTCCTCAACAAGATGGGGAGGAAGAAAAATACGATGAAAAACTCATGGGTTGCGATAAGGACGAGGAGATCACTTACCAGTTACTGTCATAGGCAAAACAAACTTTACATGGACAAATTGATTTTATTTATTGCACATAATAACAGAGTAAGATGGTGAGAAATAAGAACAAATCTAAAAAACACCATCTTCCCACCCCTCACATCTTCCAAGGTTCAATTGAAAGAGCTGCAGTCAGCTCATAATGCTTTGTCTCTGCCATTTCTTCCTACTCGTGCTCTTCCCCTGCCCTGGCATGGGCTCCATCCCATGGGAGACAGTCCTTCACAACCTTCTTCAATGTGAGCCATTCCCACAGGTTGCTGTTATTCAAGAACTGCTCCAGTGTAGGTCCTTTCCATGGGACTAAGGGAGGCAGTCCTTCAGGAGTGGACTGCTTTAGCAGGAGTCATAGAATCATAGAATGGTTTGGGTTGGAAGGGACCTTAAAGATCATCCAGTCCAGCTCCCCTGCCATGGACAGGGACACCTCCCACCAGACGAGGTTGCTCAAAGCCCTGTCCAACCTCGCCTTGAACACTTTCAGAGAGGGGGCATCCACAACTTCCCTGGGCAACCTGTGCCAGTGTCTCACCAGCCACATAGTAAAGAATTTCTTCCTAATTCTAGTCTAAATCTACCCTCTTCCAGTTTAAAACCATTCTTCCTCATTCTGTCGCTACTTGCCCTTATAAAAAGTCGCGGCCCAGCTTCCCTGTAGGACTCCTCAAGTACTGGAACACTGCAATGAGGTCCCCCTGGAGCTTTCCCTTCTCCAGGCTGAACAGCCTCAACTCTCTCAGCCAGTCCTTGTACGGGGGGTGCTCCAGCCGTCTGATCATCTTTGTGGCCCTCCTCTGAACCCACTCCAACGGCTTGATGTCCTGCCAGAAAACCTACTCCTGCATGGACTCTTCCATGGGGTCACAGCCTCCTTTGAGCACGTCCATCTGCTCCAGTGTGAAGTCCTCCACAGGCTGCAGGTAGATATCTGCTCCATGGACCTCAAACCTGCATTGCCAGGGTCTTCTCCATGGGCTGCAGGGAAATCTCTGCTCTGCTGCCTGGAGCACCTTCTCCCCCTCCTTCTTCATTTGACCTTGAGCTTTGACTTCCCCTATTTTTAAGAACCAGTCTTGCTGATCAGAATAGTTTCTGGGCAGGTGTTTCTTCCTTTAAGACAAATAAAAAAGTCTTCAGCAAAACCAAAACAAACAAAAAAATTAGAATGTGACTACACCTCAGTTGTTTCTGTTTGGTTGCTGGAAAAACACAAGATGCATGCAGAAGTGTTTAGATCTTTAAAAATATGAAAATAGAGTAAGATGTGTTTAGCACATCAGTAAAATGTCTTGAAACTATAGTTGAAGTGATGGATAATAAATGACTTTGATGACATAGATGCAATTAAGACAGTATTTGTATATAAATAATTTGAGTCAGATTTTTAGATTCTGAGAGTAAATAGCCACTATTTAGTTCAAAAAGCTATTACTGAAATAACTGAGCCTAATATAATTGAAGCTATGCTTGTATTTCCAGTGAAAGTGAGTTACTGCAAGGCACAGGCCTTAGGCAATAGCAGAGGTCTTTTTCTTCTTTCTTAGGTAGCACTATTTAAAGGAAAAGAACCTGAAAATAAATAGCAGCTTTCTACTAATGCCAAGAAATTTAATTTTCTTTCTTATTAACCTAGAAAAAAGCTCGCAGAATTGCAGCGTATATAGAAACAAAAGAAACATTTGCCTGAAAACACAGCAGAAGCCAGGCCTCACTTGATGAGTTGCTGCACAGTTAAAATTTTCTACCAGTCATAAGAAACACAAGCAATCTAAAAAGGTTTCAGTCTATTTTTATTAATTTATGATGTTTGAAACAGAGCTAATTATTCATATAAGTAATTGAATTAAAATATTAACTCTCCCTTTATTTCTTGGCTGCCTGATGGCATCAACGGGAAATTGCCATAATAAATTAAATATAGTTCTGTGAAAGATGAGAGAATCTCAAGTATATTTTGAAAAAAACGTTACATATTGTACTGAAATGTAAATGATGCAAGGAAGGTTGGTCATTTTTCTTACTCCCTTAGTATGTTTAAAAAACAGATATTTTGGAATCTGAGGATCCTTGTGACTGAAGGATGATCAGAAATATATTCTTGGATTTAATTTAGAAATGCAGAGCCACATGTTGGATTCCAAGTTTTCTCTTCTTTCAATGTAAACAGTGCAGAAGAAAATGGAAAATGTATGCCACATCTCCTAAATTCATTAATTTGTTACTCACCATTTCAGATACATTTTCAATTGTTTTGCAGATTCTTGTCTGAAACAGAGGTGGAGTGTGAGGTTGAGGACTTCATCCATCCAAATTTTTGTGGTGGTCTGCCAATCCATATAAGTCTATGTCCCTGCTGGAATTTTCACTGAAAACCCCGGTCTGTATGCCTGAGACATGCACAGAATTTAAAACATAGTAGATGAAAGGTTGCAAAGTGTAATCAGTCACCTAATTGGTGGTGAACAGCATTAATCAAAAAATTGCTTTCTGGTGATCTGGTTCACTTCTGCTCTCAAAGATAAGAGAATAGTTGTAAGAGAAACTTTCTGAAATTACAGCTACTGTAATTGAAGATAAATACCTTTTTTGTTGTTGTAATGAGAAAACTGGGAATAACACAATCAGGTACAATTGATTACCATGTAGAACACTATTTTATTTTTAAAATGGACCCAGAAGTGACAGGGAAAATAGTCTGACAACTAACCTCTTCAGTGCTGATGATTAACTAAATACAGAACCATGTATTTGAATGTCTAGGTGTCAAATTTGAACACGATAGGAAATGTTTAAAGATAATATCTGTTAGAGATCTAAGAAAGAAATGCAACAAGGGTGCTTTCCTACATGGAAAGCAGACACAGGTCTTCACATAAAAATTTCCCTAGCCCATTAATTTCTTAAGAGGCTGATGTCTTGCCATCCTTTTGCATTTTATTGTCATGGTTATCATGAAGAATTCTGCAGCAATGAAAGTGTGCACTCTATCAAAATCTTTTCTGTAGCCTTTTTCACACATCAGGTTAATAACAAAAACTTGTTAGAAGAATATTAATTCCTAAGAGAAAGTGGTTTGGAAGGGAGAAGGTTGGTAAAAATACAGTGCTTTTCTGCTTTCAGTGATGTGTGGAGAGAACTAAGGAGTTGACTCAAGTCTGAATTCAATTTCAGAAAATAATTAAGTGGCTGGCAAAATAATCCTGTGTCTATTCAGGTAACAAAGACTTACCCACAACCAGGGTATAGAAACCATATACTAGTTGTAGTATTTATTGCTGATTCATATGTACGCTGAAAGCATTATAAAGAATTCTGATGTTTTTCTCCTTACCTAGCTTGGAGGAAAGGGTAACTTGCATAAGTAGAAATCGTTGCCTTGTAGCATGCGTGAGATAACTAAAATTAAGAATAAAACACATATCATCTCCTTTTCCCAGAAAGTGATTACATGGAATTTAGGAAGAACATACACCATGAATTGCATTTTATATATTTTTAAATTCCTATTTTTGGTCTATTGTAAGTTGACGATGGCATAACTGGATGGATAGATGAGGGGAGGGCAGTGGATGTGGTCTGCCTTGACCTCATCAAGGCTTTCAACACCATCTCCCATGACATCCTCACAGCCAAACCTACGAAGTGTGGATTGGATAATTGGATAGTGAGGTGGATTGGGCACTGTCTGAAGAGCAAACTTTAGAGAGTTATGGTCAGTGGGACAGAGTCTAGTTGGAGGCCTGTGCCTCGTGGTGTTCCTCAGGGGTCAGTACTGGGTTCAGCTCTTTTCATTATATTCATCAATTACTTGGGCAGTGGGACAGAGGTACTGTCAGCCAATTTGCTGATGATACAAAGCTGGGAGGCATGGCTGACACACCAGAAGGCTGTGCTGCCATTCAGCGTGACCTGGACAGGCTGGAAAGTTGAGCGAGGAGAAACTTAATTAAATGCAACAAGGGCAAGTGTAGAGTACTACATGGGGGGAAGAACAACCCCATGTAATCAGTACAGGATGGGGGATGACCTCCTGGAGTGCAGGTTAGTGGAAAAGGACCTGGGAGTCAGCAGATGGACAGCAGCTGAGCATGAGCCAGCAATGTGCCCTCATGGCCAAGAAGGCCAATGACATCCTGGGGTGCCTGAAGAGTGTGGCCAATAGGTCGAGGGAGGTTCTCCTCCCCCTCTCGTCTCACCTGGAGAGGCCACATCTGGAATACTGTGTCCAGTTCTGGGCCCCTCAGTTCAAGAAGGACAGGGAATTGCTTGAAAGAGTCCAGTGTAGAGGCACTAAGATGGTGAGGGGACTGGAACATCTCCCATATGAGGAAAGGCTGAGAGAATTTGGTCTGTTTAGTCAGGAGAAAAGGAGACTGATGGGGGATCTCATTAATGGTTATGAATATCTAAAAGGCGGGTGTCAGGAGGGTGGGACCAGATTCTTCTTGGTTGTGCTCAGCAACAGGACAAGGGACAATGGTCATAGACTAGAACACAGGAGGTTCAACTTAAACATAAGGAAAAACTTGTTTACTGTGAGAATAACAGAGCACTGGAACAGGTTGCATAGAGAGGTTGTAGAGTGTCCTTCTCTGGAGACGTTCAAAACCCGCCTGGACGCATTCCTGTGTGACCTAGTCTAGGTGATCCTGCTCTGCCAGGAGGGTTGGACTGGATGATCTTCAGAGGTCCCTTCCAACCCCTAGCATTCTGTGATTCTGTGAAGAAGTGGAGCAATTCTGAAAGTTTCTGTGCAATGCATTGTAGTATCTGCTAGTATCTTCACAGACTAATTGTATACATGCAAATCTGTTCTAAACCTCAAGTAGCCTTATCGAGGTCTAGTTCATGATTTTTAACAAAGAACAGTCTTCTGTCCTGCTTTTAAAATTGGGATAGTTGTGCTCTTTATCAGCTTATTAGTATGTTGTGTTAACCTACAATAAACAAAGACTGTCAGAAATCTATTTAAACGACTTGCTGATAAGGCTTGATATTAACTTTCAGCAGTTAAAGTGTTCCCAGTTAGGTGTAATCACAGATATCTTGGGAGATATACTAGCAGTAAGCAAGTACAGCAAACTAATATGGGGGATCAAAGTAGGTTTTTGCAGTTTTGCGCTTAAAGCTAGATTTGTGTTTATGGATTTGTGAACTGTGTGTGTGTGTGTGGTGTTTTTTTTTAAAGCATGTGTATTCCCCTGAGGTCATCTGTTAATGAAATAACTGGAGATAGTGGATACATCATGCTTTTAAGCAAGGTTATTACGTCTTTTTTGTTTTTGAAAACATGAAACGAGAGGAAAACAATACAAATAGATATAATTTTTCTATAATCAACACACACATCATCATTCTGCATTAATAAAGCAAATAGAGGAAAATACCAATGTTTTGTCACTTTGCTGTTGTTTATTCATATCTCACAGGTGATGTGGTGTATGACTGTATAAGTATTTCAAATCTAGTATTTCAAAATCACTTCCTATTTAATTTACTTAGGTTTATTTTTGAAGTATTTGTCACATTGCTTTCCTGGAATTTATTTCTTTTCTTTCTTTCCCCATTCCCCCCCCCCCTTTCTTTTCTTTCTACAAGTACATTTATTTCATGTCCGTGTTGTGTCACTCTACCCATTTGGGGCTGATGATGGCTATTTAGAAATCAGCTATGACACTCTTGCTGTAGCCAGTGTTCCCTTGTGTAATAAGCTTCCTGAACAGGCAGCCTTTAAAAAAAACAACAAACAGTACATTTACTAGAATGTTACAACTTTTTATAACCCACAGAAGGGGTTATAAAGGAGTGAGCAAGCTGGTACAGACATCTCTTTTCAAATCTAGTGGTAGAAAAAGGTAGTGTGTCACTAATTTCTGGATAAGCTGTTCTTACCACTGTTCAGTAAACCTCGTTAGTACATGCAGTGTACTTTTTACTGTTAAAAATGGCAAAACCCTCACTAGGCTTGCTGCTCACTGTGATTGAGCTGTGATATCTACAGTTGGCCTGCTAGGAGACCGTGAAAGTGCTTCTGAAAGACCTGCCCAATTCAGTGATGAGTGGACATCTTATTAATAATCCAGTGGAATTTAATTAGACTAAAACACACCAGTGCTTTGTATTTTCACTCCATAAACACTAAGAGCTATCATGTTTTATATGGTTGTTGTGTAATGTATTGTGTGCCATTTTTCAAAATTCATGGCAATCAACAGTGAATCTTCTGTAAAAAAAAAATTTTTTTTTTCTTTAAAGTAACAAGATTTGAAGAGTATATAGCTTTATTTCAGCTATTACCTATAGAACTTCTGCTATGTGCAGCCAGGATTTGTCTCAGACCATTAGATCCTTCTGTCTTCTCATCATTCCATGAGTGACTGATAACTACTGTAAGATTTATTCTTTTATTACCATGGCAGGAAAGCTCACAGTTGTTGATCAATAACAACAAAAGCAACAGTAAAAGCAGTTCCCTTTTTATTTAAATGTTAAGTGTTACAGTGCAAGTGTGCTTAGATGATATGTTGTCATGAACAACTGACATTTACAGAATACCAGTAGGTAGGTAAAGACAGTGCCAAAGGTCAAAGTTTACTTACTAAATCTATTGTTAGTAGTAGAAAATCAAGTTTAAATAGTTTCTTTTTTACTTACATTTATATATGGGAGCACAAAGGAATTTCTGTACTTGTACAAGAGAGGATGGAGTTGAGAGGGAATATCTTTGGTCCCCTTACTAGAAGAAGGACATCGAGGCACTGAAGCATGTCCAGCAAAGCTGGTGAAGGGTCTGGAGCACAAGTCTTACGGGCAGCAGCTGAGGGAACTGGAGAAGAGGAGGCTGTGGGGAGGCCTTGTTGCCCTCTGCTTGAAAAGGAGGTTGTAATGAGATGGGTCTTGGTCTCTGCTCTCAAATAACTAGTGATAGGATGACAGGAAATAGCCTCAAGTTACACAACAGGAGATTTAGGTTGGATGTTAGAAAAATCGTCTTCACTAAAAGGGTTATCAGGCATTGGAACAAGGCTGCCCAGGGAAGTGATCGTGTCACTATCCCTGGAGGTATTTAAAAGATGGGTACATGAGGTGCTTAGAGACATGGTTTAGTAGTGGACAGGTTATGGTTGGACTTGATCTTAAAAGTCTTTTCCCAGCAAATGATTCTATGATTTAAGGCAGCCTGTTAATATAGCCTAAAGGTATATTGATATTGTTGCTTTTTGCATTTTTCTTTAGAAGTCGGCGTTTTTTCAGCTTAGAGAATGTATTTGCTTTTATATGAAGAGCAGGCAGAAATTCTTTAAGAATGGTGATTTTTCAGTTTTTTTCAGACATACCTATTTTAGAGAAATTTGTTCAGTTTAGGTTAGTCAGAGTAGCATCTGTCCACAGACTGCTAGGCTGCACAACAGAGGTGTGTACAGTTGGTGTGTACAGTCCTGTTTAGACAGTATTTTAGTGAAGTTGTCACAAGTTATGCTTTCATGCAAGTGTGGAGTTTGATACTTAGCTTGATGCAGGTGCCACAGATTATGTATTTTGTGGGTTTTTTTTCTCTTCCAGTTGCTGAATGTATAACGTTTGAAATGGTGTTGTATGTTACAAGTCTATAGCACTGTTTTTTCACACTTTACACTTTTGATGCTTCATTGAGCTTTAAAAAATTGACATCAGAGTTAATTCTATTTTACAAGTTTTACATCTTCTTCAAGATATTAATGGTTGAGCTAATCTAGGAAAAAAAGAAAGAAAAAAGAGGGACTTGAGCTATTACTTATTTTTCACTTCTTTCCTATACTAGTCTTCATTTTCTAAGCTTAAAAAGCAATACAGTTGTTCCCCTCAAAATTTACTTGCGGTTTTCTCTCCAGCTCTTGTTCTCTGCTGTACATTTTTGCCTTTGCATGTTCTGTTTCCCTAAACTCTGAAACCCTAAACCTATCTACGTATTTTCTATTTGCTGCTCCTTCTATTCTGAAGTCCTTTTTCTCACTTGCTTTCTTACTCTTCAACTCTTCACTTGGCACATCTCCTGGCCCACTCTGCATGTTCCCACCACCCGCTCCTCTCACTATCTTGTCTTCATTTGCCTGTCTTCTCACTTCAGCATGCTTCCCTTCTTGGCTTCCCTCTGTGTCTTACTGTCTCTGCTTGTCTCACCTCCAGATAGGTAGATAGATACAGATACATGCATACATGTCCTTCTCCATTTCCCCATCTGGGATGGCTTCCCTTTTTATTCACAGTTCTGTCCTCCCTGGGTTCTTTCTGCTGCTTTGAGTCGTGGTGTGCAATGGGAACTCCCCTGGTGCATGCCCCACCACACCAGGTAGTGTCTTTCTCAGCATGGTCTTGTGACACATGTTAGTCTGCAGTGGTAGGGATGGGATGAAGGAGGCAGAGAATAGAAAGGTCCATGAGTTTTTTTGGTATTGCCTATATTAAGAGAGTATCAAACACTATTCCCTGATAGAGATAAGGAAAGCTTCTGGTTCATGAGGGAAGGGCATCATGGTGATGTTTCTGGTCCTATTGACCAGAGTCTCGAGAAGAGACTGCCATAATTTTCATTAACCAAGTCATTGCTAAATGGGCTTCAATACTTAAAAATGGTGAGAGTAATTTCTCCTCACCAGAGACAGTTACTATTGTAGTTGCCTATATAAAGCTTCTTTGGTGATCAGAGTTAAAATAAAACACTTTTGGGGCATGTTTCACCTGACCTCTTTCAAACATCCTTAGAATGAGGAGTGAATCATGTTCCAGAATTGCCTGGTTTTCTCTGTTAACTGCAAAGGGAATTCAGATGATTACTGGAGAAGTAAATACTAACATTTGATCAGATGAGTTTTACTCACTGTTTTTGTACAGACTCAGATGGGAAGAAGATTGTATTGAGTCAGACAAGTAATTTGATGGTTCAGAAAAGGTATTCAGCACATCTTTTAGCATCACAAACTGTTACAAAAATGGGGAAATAAAGCTAAGGTAGAGCAAGACTGTGCTAATGAGACATCTGATGGGTCTGCTAATAAGGAAGAATTACTCGAAGTCCTGTGTTTTAACAAGAGCTGATGTAAATATTAAGGAGAGTTAAAATTACACAGAGGAGTTCAATACTTGCATGTCTCAGCTTCCAGTCTTACTTTGCAGTAGCACATCTTTCCAAATTCCCTTGAATTTACAGTGTTTGGTTTTCACTCTTTATTTTTCCTCTCTGAAGAGAACTAATTCCTTGGGTGCACTTGAGAATCCTCCTCCAGATTAGGCTGGGGAGAAAATTTATCTGAAAAGAACCCAACTGACTTTGGGGCTGTTTCACTGATGCTTGTGAAGGTTTTAACTAGTCTGTCAGAATGCATGTGCTGATAGCTGACATGTTATGTGCTATGTCCAAATTCTTTCTGATTTTCTTCAATCCCTTTTAACTCAGCGAGAAGGTGAAGAGTCTGGTTTTTTAAGACTAAGATGTACTAGAGAAATAAAGGTTTTAAAAAATCAGTAGGACAGCCAATTTTGAAAGTGTTGCTATATGCTAAACTTTTTCTAGTGCTCAGTGAAATGGTCTTTACAAGGAAACCTTAGGCATTTTCATCATGTTAACTGATAATGTTAAGTGATGTAGTATCTTAATAAAGAACTAAAAGGTTGTCTGTTTTTTTCAACAATGTCAGTATATTTAATAAGATATTATTTCTTCCTGCAAAGCTTGCAGTTTTATACTGTCATGGTTGAAATAACATTATTGCTCTGACAATTACTATACAGAAGACAATGTTCACTTTATTATATGAACATTACTTGAAATAACTATGGAGTCCTCTTTTTTTTTGACTCATGCATAAATTTCTAAAATGGAAGCAGAACAGCACTTTTCATTATAGTGCTGTGTAGCACTGCAGGAGTATTGGAGTAAATGGAAATAATTTCAAATTAGTGCTGTATACTTCCCATTTCTAGTACTGTGAAGTACAAAACTAACTTTGTGCGTTCATTTGTCATAGCCCATACAAAATTACAGTTTTGAGGATAAATTGAAAAAACCCACCCATAAAAACCTCCAAAACAAAACTTCAAAAGCAACCCAAAGAAAAAAAAAAGAAAAAAAAGAAAAAAAGAGAATTTACTCCAGCCAAAAGTCTGTGAGCCTGCTATAGGCAACCATATTGTAAATTATATTGCTGTATTTTCTGTAACCGAAGTCATTGTGCTTACAAATGGTGCATGTAGCAGTGAACTGTCAGTAAAACCCAGAAGGTCCCCTTTTGGGATTGCTGATTCAAGGGCAGTCCTGCAGTCCAGTCCTTCCATTGTCAGGAGGTCACCGACCATGGTCCCGCACCTTCTCCTTCATGGAGCTGGCTGCCAGTGTGCTGTGGGATCTCCTCTCCTCTCTGCTGCCCTGGGAGTTGGCAGAGCCTGCTTCTCATGTCAGGCAGCTCGCCCTCCTCTTCACATGCCGTCTCTTAGGGCAGCACTCTTGTCTCAGACTAATGGATGCATCTTCCTGATTATGGACTAATGAAATTACAAAACCAGATGACTTCTCTTTTTAGTAACGTCCTCCTTTCTTTTACTTTAGTAGAGGTAAGGGGCTTTCATTTATCACAGTGTGTGTTTTTCATTATTGGACAAACTACACTGCTATAAACTAAGCACTCAAACTAATTACCCGTAAATCTTTGTTTATGGGTAATTACTGTTAATGTTTTGCAAATTAAATTCACTCTGATAGACAAAATATGAAGCTCTGTCTTTCTACCATTACATTTGATATAAGTAGATTTGAAACTCAGGGGAATAATTTCACATCTTTAAATTCTAATCAGGGACTTTAATAGAGCAAACTGGGACAAAACAAGCTAACTCTTGATTTTGTTCATTATACTGGCACTGCACCTTTGTGGTAAATGTAGAAAATGTGCTGAATGCTGTGTTCCTCCTTTAGAGACAAAATGTGATAGTCTTACAAAATCATGTAGGCCCTTCATGGCAGAAGGGGAAAGAAGACGGAACTGAGGTGGTAAGTTGTGTGACATTCTAAATGGAAAGTCTGCTGATTTTATTTTATTTGTTCTTAATATTTAGAAAGTTATATTGAGTAGCAATTGTTGTTA
>NW_010197027.1:33721-35271 GCF_000695765.1 Mesitornis unicolor
TGTTTGTTGAAACATTGGAAATCAGAGTATTTTCCAACCACAGTTTGCTTAAGAAAATAATAAAATTATGAGGTCTTCTCTGACCTTCCTCACAAAATCTATGCTATTTCACAGAAATCAACAAGTGAGTCTAGAAGTTCCCCATAACTGGGAGTTACTTTTGCTGCCTGTGTTACTGTAGTATGACTCCTGTGAATATATGCATTCAAGTAACACACATATTGAGCCATAGTGTACTAATCTAGGATAATTTCTGTAATTATTGTTACCAGTAACTGTGTATAAGATGTGTCATATATGTGTTGAAATCATAGTCTGAAGTACAAGCTTGGAGATCATTAAGATCCTGAATACCATTAACAGTATTATCAAAAATTGATCACCGATCATTTATCATTGTGATGGTGCCTTGGATCAAGCAGCAAATTTATTTGTCTTCAGATTTGAATGGCTGAGATTTCCTGTTTAGATTTTCATTTTTCCTAAAGCATTTGGTAGCTTGATACTGACTGAATATTGTCTGAATGCCTCCTAAGTTTTCTTTAAAGATGTCTTACTGTTTGCCAGTTTTCGTAATAGTAAAAAACTTACCAGCTAGGTTGAATCAACTCTGAACAAGTAATCTCAAGAGCCAGTGTGGGCATGATGTGCTATTCCCACAGAACAGCATCATGTCCAAGCATGGGTGAGTGTTCAAGCCTCAGAGTTCCTCTGTTCATCAGAGAACTCATCAGTGTGCCTGTGCCATGCCCTGTGGTAGCGTGATTTGCTGTCTGGTCCTAAGGGTAGCCTACATTTGGCAATCTGTTTCTCCTCTGAGTTTCAAATATTGGGTAAATAAAAGTGAAAAGTAGTGATATGACATAGCTGATAAATCTGTTTTACCTCTAAGAGAAACAGTACAACTGGCTATAAACTACATTCGGAGCAAACTCTTTTATGCATAGCATGTATTCTTTTACAGTACTTCTGTGGCATAAAGAATTTAGCAGAGGTTGAGGAATTATCCATGAGATGGTGTGAGACTGTAAAATGTTAATCTGCTATGAAAAGGGACATTCTCCATCACAAATTCATGTATGTTTATTAGGAGACTATAGGCTGTGGTAAATACCAGTATCTATGAAATCAACCAGAATCTAGAAATCATGATGATGACAAACCACTATCACTCAAGAAAGCAACGTTTTCTTTAGATTACCTTTTGGGGAGAATAATTCAGAATTTGTGCAAATGAAGTAAGTGAAAAAAATGCACTTTGACAGGGTATATTGCACTTATTTCTACTTCCATAAATTAGTATTCTGTTCCCTCACCCTCTTGTGGCCCACATGAGCATTTTTGTTCCTGGTGATGCAATGTTATATGTATTGCTTTCTGTTAAATGTAGAATGAAAGCATCTTTGCCTAAAAATCATGCACCTAGATTTTAAAGGGCTGGCTCCAGTCCCTGAGTGTTGATGAGATGTTTTGATTTCCATGCTGCAGTGAAGTATGGATTCGGGTTCTTGCAGTGTTTAGAGTTCATAGAATCATAGAATCACAGAATG
>NW_010197028.1:0-1170 GCF_000695765.1 Mesitornis unicolor
ATATTTGAAAAGTCATGGCAGTCAAGTGAAGCCCCTAGTGACTCAAAGAAAAGAAACATCACACCCATTTATTTTAAAAGGGTAGAAAGGAGGACCCTGGGAGCCACTGAGCTGTCAGCCTCACGTCTGTGCCTCGGAAGGTCACAGAACAGATCCTGCTAGAAGCTATGCTGAGACACATGGAGGATGGGGAGGTGATTTGAAACAGCCAGCATGGCTTTACTAGGGACAAGTCCTGCCTGACCAACCTAGTGGCTTTCTACAATGGGGTAACTGCATCACTAAACAAGGGAAGAGCTATGGATGTCTATCCATATCTGGACTATCTGGACTTCTGCAAGGTCTTTCACATGGGCCCCCACAGCATCCTTCTCTCTAAGTTGGCGAGGTACGGATTTGATGGGTGGGACCATTCAGAAGATAAGGAATTGGCTGGATGATTGTATCCAGAGAGTAGCGGTCAATGGCTTGACGTCCAGATGGAAGATGGTGACAAGTGGTGTCCCTCAGGGATCTGTACTGGGACCAGTGCTGTTCAGTATCTTAACTGGTGATCTTGACAGTGGGATTGAGTGCACCCTCAGCAAGTTTGGCTCTGGGGGGACCTTATAGTGACCTTCCAATACCTGAAAGGTGCCTATAAGAAATCTGGGCAAGAGCTGCTCACTGGGGCATGTAGCAATAGGACAAAGGGTAATGGTTTTAAATAGAAAAGGGTAGATTTAGGTTGGATATTAGGAAAATGTTCTTCCATATGAGGGTGATAGATCACTGGAACAAGTTGCCCAGAGAGGTGGTGGAGGCCCCATCCCTGGAGACATTCAAGGTCAGGCTTGATGGGGCTCAGAGCAACCCGATCTGGTAACAATGTCCCTGCTTACTGCAGGGGGGTTGGACTGGATGAGCTTTAAAGGTCCCTTCCAACTCAATACATTCTATGATTCTATGATGATTCATTTTACTTAGACAGCAAAGGAGCTGGCCTTATATTTTTTCCAAACCCATTACCTGTTCTGTTTTGCTATTTGCTCCTCTTCATTCTCAAAAAGATTTCCCAGGATTGCAAAAAAATAAAAGGAACAAACGTTCTTTAAAAAAGGCAGCATGCCGTACATCAGAATAATTTAACTTCATGCTGTCTCACCAACGTGTTTGGCATCATTCAGGGGC
>NW_010197029.1:0-1325 GCF_000695765.1 Mesitornis unicolor
AGATCATTGATAAGGATGTTAAACAGGAGTGTCCCCAAAACAGAGCCCGGGGGAATGCCGCTTGTGACTGTTCACCAGCTGGATTTAGCTCCATTCACCACAACCCTCTGTGCTCAGCCATCCAGCCAGTTTTTGACCCAGCAAAGCATATGCCTGTCCAAGCCATGCCCAGCCACCTTCTCCAGGAGGATGCTGTGGGAGACAGTGCCAAAGGCCTTACTGAAGTCCAGGTAGACAATGTCCACAGCCTTCCCCTCATCCACCAAGCAGGTCACCTCATCATAAAAGGAGATAAGATTAGTCACGCAGGACCTGCCCTTCCTGAACCCATGCTGACTGGGACTAATGATTAATAATAAAGTGCAGTAGATTCCTGGGCTTCATCTGTCTCCATTTCTCAAATAAAGCTTTTGGGAAACTCTAGGCTATAAACCCTGTCTGTAAAGGAACCTTTCTGTGGCTAATTAAAGTGCCGAGATGAAAGAGAAGGGCATTTATCCAACAGTATTTTCAGTTAGTTACCTTAACAGGCTGTAGTTAATGTAACTGGGACTAATTTTTGTGAGAGCTACTGCAGATGCTTAGGCCTCAAAGCTAGAGTGGACCTAGAAGTTAGACATTATTAAGCACTGACATGTTTTTTATTGCTTGGGGTTGGATCTCTCTTCACTGGGAGACATTCACTTAAATGTGTTTATATAAGTTTACAGGGTTTGTGTTGCAGTTGTGATTTATGGATGAGATTTTGAAAGCTGTCAGATTTGGTTTGGTGACTAGTCAAAAGCATGCAGTTTGGGAGTTGAGGCTGCTTCAGAAAAATCTTATTGTGTCTCAATACAGTTTACTCTGTGGAAATATTGGTCATATTCCTGTCAAGCGGAGGTTTCCTACTGACTTAATTGAAGCCAGTTTTCCATCCAGACAATTGTTCCTTTAAGATAATCAACCATGACAACTGAGCAGAAGAGAGCTTTGGAGTATTCTCCAAATTATATTTCACACACTTATTTAGCAATAAACATAGTTATGGCTGATATTTTAAAGAAGAATACAATGAGGCTTTGAAGCTGCAAAAGTCTTCTCTGTTTTAATATGCCTAGCAAATGCAGACCTTGTCTTATGAAGGCAAAAGTTCTCAATGGAGAATATGGTGCATGTGATAGAAAGACTTAATTCAGAAGCTATATGCACAGAGGAAGTTATTTAGACTTAGTATAGCAGAGATATTTTTAATAAATGATGTTTTGAAGTGTTTTACATACATGATCAGGTAGTTTTCTGACCCTAAATCCCAGCCAAGTGCTGGGTCCTGCACTTCGGTCGCA
>NW_010197030.1:0-314 GCF_000695765.1 Mesitornis unicolor
ACATAGAGTGCGACTCCTCCTCCTCTTCTACTCTGCCTGTCTTTACGAAATAGGCTATAGCCACCAATCATGATCCCCCAGTCATTGGAGTTGTCCCACCATGTTGCCTATGTTATTCTTATGATATTATAACTTTCTGACTGGTCTTGGAGCTCCAGTTCCTCCTGTTTGTTTTTAGGACTGCATCCGTTATTATGCATACACTTTAGGTGGCTGGACATTCAATTCTCATTTAGGGAGACAGCCGAGGCACATTTTACACTACTCTGGTTGGCCTGATTTATTCCTCTATTGGATGTAATGGTGATGGGGGG
>NW_010197030.1:358-829 GCF_000695765.1 Mesitornis unicolor
AAACCTGCCTCACCAAGTTGGCCAGTCTGCTGCCAAAGATTCTCTTGCCTCTGAGAGCTACAACCCTGTTATGCCATGGATCAGCTTCCCAGATTAAGGATTTTAGGTGGACGAAGGCGAGAAGAGCAATGGAATAAGTAGGCTGAGCAGGGAGGTTCAGGAGATTACAGTCAGTTGGGTACAGCGGGTCTGGGGCACTGTTTATGGCAGAGCAAAGAGCACAGCTCCACATGTGGGCTTGGTGAAGAGGAATGGTGATTGCCAGGTTGCAGCTGTTACCTCTTACCATCTGTCTGTCCTCTCTCCAACCAATTGTGAAAAGAGAGCAAAGAGGGGAAAATGTAGAGATAGCAGGCCTGGCCTAGTGTCAGACTGCAGTTCTTCTGTGTTGCTGGATGGGAATCCTTCCTCTGCATGCTTCCATAGTTCCTCTGTAGCTAGCAGTTATCACAGAATCACAGAACGTTAGGG
>NW_010197031.1:0-1415 GCF_000695765.1 Mesitornis unicolor
CTTCAGTCTTAGCATCTTTGGTGTCGGAGACGAGCTTGACTCCATCCATTGAATAAAAATGTCCTGAACTTCAATTTTTTTGTGGCTATAAATGAGATCAATAACCGAGTGATTTTCCTGCATATATTTTCATTTTAGGAGTTTGGACTCGTAAGTGCTGTGTTCTCTGTTTTCTCCTTTTTGTTGTATTTACTAATTTTTTTAGGCATTTGTTGCAATTATTCTTGCTTTTCCATCATTTTTAGGACAAACCTAAAAGCATTTTTTGCTGCACGTAGTGTAACTTCTGAGTTTGTAGGCATACAATGCTGATTTGTGTTTTCTCCTTTTTTTTAGAATTTTTCGTCTTTTTAGGCATTTCTGCCTGTTATTCTTTCTTTTCCAACAGTTTTTGGCAATTTAAGAGTTTCTTGACATATCTGCTGCTTTTCGACTTTAGCACCTTAAAAAGGATTTTTTTCCAGCATTTCGGCGTTTCTGACTGATATTGGGGCTCTTTCTACATATTGTGGAAGTCTAAGAGTTTTTAGGCACAAGTGCTGACTTTTGTGGTTTTTCTCCTTAGTGTAAACTTTTTCAGCATTCTACGCGTTTCTGCGTATTACCCTTGCTTTTTCATCATACTGTGGCAATTTCCAAATTTCTCGGCCTATCTTCTGATTTTCGACTTTAGCACTTTAAATAAGGCACTTTTTCACCTATTTTGGCTTTTCTGTCTGATATTGGAGGTTTTGCTACATATATTGACAATTTTGGAGGCACAAGTGCTGAGTTTTGTGTTTTTCTCTTTATTGTAAACTTTTTCAGTACTTTAAGCATTTGCTGTGGTTATTCTAGTTTTTCCATCATTTTGAAAACACATTAAAAGTTTCTTGACATGTCTGTTACTTCTGAATTTAGCACATTGTAAAAGAAACCTTTTCAACTTTTTTGGCTTTTCTAGCTTATATTAGGTTTTAAGCTTGGCAATTTGGAGTTTGTAGGCGAAAGTGCTGAGCTTTGTTGGTATTTTCTTCCCTTATTAGGTACTTTTTGAGCTTTTTTAGTTCTTCTGGCTGATAGAGGGACTTTTACTACATATAGTGGGAAGTTCAGAGTTTCTAGGCATACAGCGTACAGCTTTGTTAATTTCTCCTTCATTCCTCCAGGTATGACATTTAGTCCAAACCCCTTACTGTTGTTAGTTGAATTCGAACGTTTGACTGAGCACAGAGTGACACAGCCTGAAGCTTTGTTTGATTATAGAAGCACTACGCATGGAAGGAGAAATCCTGCTAGAGCTTTCAGTCCTAATAGGTTTCTGGTGTGAGTTAGACTCGAACATTTGCCATATTGAAATGAGGGTGTGGGCAGCTCCAGAGAAAGCCTGGTGGCAAACGTTGGCTTCCCAGAGAAGCAAGGAAGCCCCGGAGGAA
>NW_010197031.1:2597-2972 GCF_000695765.1 Mesitornis unicolor
GTGGGAGAAGAGCTTGACCATTTCCATTGGAGAGACAGCTCCTACCAGCAGCCACGAAAATTGGAGGTGAACGTGGACGAGATAGCCAAACACAGGAAGAGAAAACCCAAAGGTTTTTCTGGTTACAGAAGTACTTCCCCTGGAAGGAGAAATCCACCAAGGACTTTCACTCCTAGCCTCTTTCTGGTATGAGTTAGAGTCAAACATTTGCCATATTGACAGCAGGCTCTGGGCAGTTCCGGAAAAAGCGTGGTAGTAAAAGTTTGGCTTCCAGTGACGCAAGAAATCCAAGAACCAAAAGCTTTGTGGGGCTACAAATTGGCTTAATAGAAAAGAAAAGAGCCAGCAACAGTCTCCAGTCCTAGCATCTTTGGT
>NW_010197031.1:3283-3660 GCF_000695765.1 Mesitornis unicolor
TAAATAAAAAACACAAGACTCAGCAAGAGTCTTCAGTCCTAGCATCTTTGGCATGGGAGAAGAGCTTGACCGTTTCCATTAGATAGATGGCTCCTACCAGCAGCCACGAAAATTGGAGACGAACGTCGACGAGCTAGCCAAACACAGGAAGAGACAACCCAAAGGTTTTTCTGGTTACAGAAGCACTTCCCCTGGAAGGAGAAATCCACCAAGGACTTTCACTCCTAGCCTCTTTCTGGTATGAGTTAGAGTCAAACATTTGCCATATTGACAGCAGGCTCTGGGCAGTTCCGGAAAAAGCGTGGTAGTAAAAGTTTGGCTTCCAGTGACGCAAGAAATCCAAGAACCAAAAGCTTTGTGGGGCTACAAATTGGCAT
>NW_010197032.1:0-87691 GCF_000695765.1 Mesitornis unicolor
TATATATATATAACCACAGATATACTGAGGTATATCCCTCAGTAAGTTTAATCCTGCATTGATGAGTTCAGTGCTGTTTACATGCAAGGCAAGTATGTTCCCTCAGAGGGTGCGGAAAAAGATTCCATGCTTACTGATAAAGAAGTAAAAACCAGTGCTGGCTAAATGATTTCTGAATCTATTTGGGAGTCCTATCATGCACTGTTATAATAAGATAGCTGGAAGACAGTAATTTTGCACTTGATGGAAAAACATATTGTAAGCTTAATGAAATTTTGTCATGCATTTTTAATTGATTTCAGCAAGGGAGACCTTTTCAAAGCAAATATAGCTATTAATCTAATTAGTGCTTCAGCTAATATACTGAAATTATATTTGTATATCAATATATTAGACAAATATTTGCACGAGATAGGCATTTCAATGACTGCTCAGCTGAAATGAACAAATTAACTTCTTTGATTTTAAGGGCCTTGTTTCCTACAGCTATACTTTGCAGTTCATTTTCCGGTGTGAATGCTCAAATTAGGCTGCTAAATCCACAGTTAATCCAAAATAATTGGCTTTTATTCCCCCCCCCCCCAATGTTCTGGGCAGTTGGACAACTGAGCAATACTGCTTGTTGACTCTGAAGTCTGGTTTTTGAGGGCTGTGCTAATGGATCTAAGTCACTGGGTCCATGCAGAGTGTGGTGAGAACCTTTTGGAATGGGACGTTGGTTAGCTTCATACTATTAACCTTTCTGGATAAGATGAAGCTGAATGCACATCATAACATGCTCTGGTACCTTGTTCTTCTAACTCTCCAGCATATGAACTGAATTTCTTTTCTTTGAAACAACCAAGATGGTGTTGGGTGGTATATATCTTTCCTGGGGGCCAAGACAAGGCTGTGGTTGAGACCTGGGTGTGCAGAAGCATTCCAGAGTTTGCTGCTTAGTCTATAGTATCTGTTTTCAACAATCTCAGGTGCTAGTGGACAGCTGTGAGTGGACATGAATACAAGGAAAAATAATCATGCACGGTCAGTGGAAGGTCATCATTTAGTTGTCAACTTCTGTGGTGCATACTCAGAGCTTCATTGAGATTGGAATGAATTTGGCTTCATGTCCATTCAAATCTGTGAGAAAGCTCTCAATGCAGTGCAGGATCAAGCACATATGTTTGGAATCAAGGGACAACCAATGTTTTACAACTGTCTGCCTTGAACCACCTTGACTGTAATCCAGACTTTTGGTGTTTGGTGATTTAGAACCCTGTACAGTAGTTAAGGACAGTTAGACAATTCAGAATAAGATCTAAAACAGCCAGCAGGCTCAAGAAGTGCCAGGTACCAGCTAAAAGAAATTCCGAAAACAAGAATATGTCTGAAATCTTACGACTTTCTTGGGCTAGGGCACTAGACACAATACTGCAATCAAACATGACTCCATGCACCCACCTGATACCCTGAAGAGAGAGGTCCAGAGACCTGAACTCTCTCCTACTTCAGGAGTTTCTCCTACTGTGGGTATCCACAGCTTTGGTCCCAGATTGCTGAACAAAACTCATTCATCTGTTAAAATTTGACTGAAAGAACTGTGTTCTCACATTTTATGCACCTTAGTGGCTGGAGCTGGCAGATCCAAGTCCAGTTTCCTACTTTGCTTGAAGTTTTCTTACCATTGTCTCCCATCTTCAAGGCAAGTGTGGGAACATTCTCCACTGCTCCTGCAAAATCTATTCCACTAGTCCAGCAATAATTCAAGGGAGCCATAGAGGGCATGTAGCGAAGTTTGTCTTTGTAGCTTTGTGGTTAAGGAACTCAGCCAAGGAGGAGGAATCCAGGATTTTGATCTCTGTTTCTAGGACAGTTCATGTATTTTATTGCTTGATGTAAAGATCAGAGGAGCAAAGGCCAGATCTCATGGCTCCCCGTCTTAGGTAAGTAAATTCCTTCCAAGTCCCTTTGATACCAAAATCCTTTATCAGATCTCTAACAGTTTTGGGATTCAGAAAGTTTTATCAAGGCTGTGGAGCTTCCCTGTACCTCTGCCAGGCATATGTCCTAGAAATTAATGGATTCTATCTTTGGACAGAAAGATTACCTATGTTTTTCTACCCAAATTCAGCATTTTGAATCTTCCTTTGAGTTCTGTGTGAAGTCATTCTACCTCAGAGGGAATTAACTGTTATGTTGAACTTTAGTGTAGTTATGGCAGTTCTCATGGGTCCTCCATTATGACTCATAGTACCATGTTCTTTCTTTTGTGTCTAGTAAGTAGTTGGCAAATTCTCGCCAGCTATGGCATAAAAAAACTTAAATGCTATACTTAAGCTATAGGAGCCACAGCTGCTTCTGACTGAGGTTACTGCCATCGCAGAATACACTGGATGGGATTGTGTAAAGAGAAATGGAAATGTTGGATAGAAATTGAGAAGAAAGTAGAAGAATAGAAGGGATGAAAAGGAAAATGTGAACATATCTGTACAGGACCCTAAAAGAAACAATCCATGCTGGGACTTCTCTTCCTTTTGCATTGTGCCAGCTTATTTGTTATTTCTGCTGAGAATAGCTAGAGACAAGATTTTTGGGAGTGATGAAAATGCACGGACTTCTTTGTGTAATGGGAGTTGTGCAGTGGTACTACATGTAGCATTTGTTGAATTTTCAGAGAACTCTTTGCTCTGATGTATGTTATAGAAAAGAGAGACTGCGTCTAAGAAAAATACATTAGCCAACTGATTTTTGCGATGGGTTGTAATGCTATAGACTTCTAGAAATGTAAAGCAATAACTGTCAAATTACATTTTTCTGTAGGTTTCCTGCCCAGCTTAATTTCTGCTTTTGCAGAAAAAGGAAATATCAGTATAAGCTTCTCTTGGGAGTAAGTTCCTAGTCAATGTCCTGTAGTAGAAATGCAGTTCTGAAGTCATAGATGCTTTGGAGGTTCTTCATTTTGTTTCTTAACAAATACTTAATATTTCACTTAAAAAACCTTAATATTTCACTGTGGTTGGAGAAGAGGGATGGAAAGGTTTTTCTAGTCTTATATTTTGCTGCTTTCATAAAAGCCTACATTTTGACTTGAGGATAGGGACCTTTAAATGGAGTAAACTACTGTCATTATTAAAAACACCTTCCTGGAAAGAATTCAGAGGCGTTTAAGACTATTCTTTTTTTTTCCCCTGGCACAGTATTATAATTAACTCTCAGCCATTTCTTGAGTAATGGTTTTAAGGTCACTAGCTTCGCTGAGGATTTGGTAATAAAAATTGCACTCCATGTCTGCAATAGGACCACTAATTTAAAACAGCCATTTGATTCAAACTGACCTGTTTGCTAGCATAACTAATGAAGTGTCACTTTAATATTTAAAGTATTGTTCTTTCAAGGTAATTGCTATTTACTGGTAATTCTTCTTCATTTGATGGTTTATTAGGTACCTATAGGAATTTAAATTGGGCAACTGAAAAACTGTAATTGTCTAACTAGCACAGTACTTTGCTATAAATATGCCTGGGCACCTGCTTAAGGAAGTTTTTTTAGTTTAAGGAAGGTTTTTTTTGTTTCTTTGGTTTTGTTTGTTTGCTTGTTTGTTTTCCCCCCACTATGAAAGAACAGGGAAGGCTGATCTGGGAAAGAGATTTTACCTATTAATAAGATATTAGGAAAGAGCCAGCAGAAGGGGTCTGACATCCTAAAGAATGCAGGGACTTGTTTTGGCTAATTCTGCACCTACCTGCGTAGGCGTCAACATTCCACTCAAACGTGGCAGGGCTTGGCCTCTTCTCATGCAGTGGGAGGGATAGATTTGCAGAAGAACAGCCAGGAAAGAATTGATCTGAAAAGTAATCACAGAAAAGGCATAAAACCAGCATTCAGAAGAAAAAAATGTAGTGGGAAAAAAAAAGTAGCTGGTAAAATAAATATATCACTTGTTTGTTTCTTTTTGGGCTTGTTAGTGAGTACAGTTTTTTGTCAACTATGCATCGTAATGTTTGATTTTGCCCACAAAATATAGCTATTTAAATTAACCTTCTTGCTAAAGACTTGTGGAGTTTTGTGATGTCCTCCACAAACTGATTAGAAAAGGGCCAGGAAACACCACTATCTGAAAAATTCCTGCTTACTTTTGTTCATACTTGCCTCTTAATAAAAGAGCTTTCTGAGTGGGCATTACAGGTAACAGTCTTATTAACCTTTTCTTTCTTCCCACTTGTGATGGATTCTTTTTGTTGAAGCTTGAGTCCCCAGCTTTGTGTCCTTAAATTATTTTTTAGGATTGTTTCTGTGACATGTGTGTTTTGTCATTAGCCTTTAGCCATAATAGCTCTTGAACAATGTTTAGATCACATGATTCTAAAAGCAAGAGCTGTTTTATCTGACTTTGTATTTTCCTAGTATAATGTTAGTACTTCAATTATTAGTGAATTTATCATTTTTGTATCTGTAGATTGGGAGCTAAGAACCAAAGCAGTCTGTGTTTCACTAGCTTACACAGGACTTTTTCATAAAGTGGGAATCTCTATTTCCCAAGATTAGGAGCTGATTTGTTTACACTATCGTTGTTTCAAAAGGAAAAATAATAGTTGGAAGCAGATCCTGCAATAGAAATTTCACCCCGATAGCTGAGGTTTAGCCAATTAATGGCTGAGCAAAAATGAAGAAGTTAAGGTTGCCCAACAGTTCCCATTCTATCTTTTGGTAGCTTTACGAGTACTTCTTTTCTCTGCTAGAATTTAAAGTTAAGAAATATAGCAATAGTGTTCTCCCTTCCAAAGATATAGTCTGTTAGGTTTGATTTGTGGCTTGTCCATGCTTGGGCAATGGGGATCACTGAAATGTCTGTCTGCACCTGAATTCCAGGCCGGTGGTGTATCCAGTGGGTGGTGTGAATATGCTATGTCATTTGCTCCTAGGTGCATCACCCGGTGGAGATTTGCCAGATGACTTCATCATCCCACTCAATCTTGCTGCTGTATTTTATATTGTTGCAGCAAGGAGACAGCACAATATCCTGGCAATCTGGGTACGCATTAATGAAGTGTCTGCCTACACTTTTTAACGTAGGGTTGCTAACGATGATTGCTAACATAATGCACTATTTAAATGGCCTGTACAGTCTAATGTAGCTATATACATGCATAAACCACAAATTATTTTGTCATGGTTGCTATACTTTGTGCAAACATTTAATGAAAAGCACTGTTGCAATACATAGAATACAGACTTTTTTTTTCTTTTTTCTTTTTTTTTTTTTTTTAGCTGAATAACTTAATTCTTCATAGCTGTGTTAACACTGTTTGGACCACAAGTTGGATGAGTTAATATTGACATGTTTTGATCTGGTAGATCCATGGAAAGCCTAGACATAGTATCAAACTCGAGAGAGGTTTGAACCTGAATTCAGATTTGCTGCTTAAGCCTATTGTTAATTTAGGTCCAGTACTTGAAAACTGATTCAGAAGTGGGTGTTCTTACTGAAAAGTGCTGCTCTCAAAAGTACAGACAAAACTGCCCTAGAAAAAGTGGCAGTCACTGTCTCTGGGTGTGTGCATATGTGAATGAGTATGTGTGTTTGTATACATGTTCATGCATGCATGTGAACACATTACTTGTGTGTGATAGGTCTTATGTCAATTCACAGCAAAAGCTATATACTTTATATTTTCTTATTTTTCTGATGTAGAAACTTTTCTAAATGCTAATAAAAAAATTAACGTGAAGAAGTAAAAGAGATTTTCCTTACATTCTTAAACTGTTTTCCCACTCTTCTCCATTCTTCAGAAAACCCTCTTTCAATATAGGAAGAAAACACAGGTGTGAAGAGAACAGCTATGAAAGAAGCTCATGACATCTGAAACTGTTGTGTTGTTTGGTTTTTTCCTGTCATGGTGTGAGCTCACAAATACCATTCTGAGCTCTTGAGGCTCTCTTTCTTTGTTGACTTAGCTCCTCTGATGTGCAGAGTCAATGGGAAACCTCACAAAGGCTTAAATACACGTATTTAAATTGAAACCAAGCTGGCTTCCACCAGTCAGAGTTCCCATTATCTCATCTTGTTTCAGTCAAAATGCTTGTATGAAGCAATCCAATTGTATAAGAGCAAACAACATTGCATACAAATTTATAAATACTCTGCCTTTCCCACAACAGTTTTATGCTTGAATGAGGAGTTTCCCAGCCTTGAATGGATGCTATGTCCTGGAGTACTGAGTAGGTGCCATTGCTCTCATGCAGGTAGTTTTATCAGCTGTAGAATATAGGGGGAAGGTGCTGACAGATGTCATTCCTGTCCATTCTTGGTTGATATCATATCTGTGGCCAGAGAAAGAAAAGTTGAATTATATTCTCCAAGGTGAGAAATCCTTCCATGATGGGACAACGGAAGATGGTTCCCAGGTACATATTTTTCCTGTGCTAAATAGTGCAAGTGACAGGGTTTCTCTCTCTTTCTTAGGAGGGAGGGAGTTCAAGAAGGAAGTTTATATTTGCCTTTTCTTTTTCTCTCAGAGATGCTTGAGTTTTTGTCTCATTTCCTAATGGCTTCCCTTTGTGTAGTCTCATGTGTCAGAGGTCTTGTAATCTTGTCTTATAACACTGAAGACTGGCACAGCTACATTCCTGCAATGTCTAGTTTCTAGTCAGTGAAAAGCTGAGATGTGGAAGGCTTAGTCAACAGGAGGCTGTTCAAGGGATTTGCAGGTCATGGAGGCTGGTGTCAGTAGCTTTCCTGATAGTACCTCCTAAGGAAAGTCTCTGCTCTGAGACTTATCCAATGGGATCACAATACATGATAGGAGGAGAGAGGACATACTTGATGCTTGCTGTGTATTTGGGGGTGGATATTCTCTTGTGAAGCACCTGTCACCTTCTGTTTTCTAACTGCCATCTGATCCTGGGCTTTACTCCTTGCAGAGGGGCTTGAAGGTACTATATATTGGTAAGCTACCATTCACTTATATCTCCCTTCCACCTAAACACCCGGTCTCTTTTCCACAGAATTTCTGTGCTTCGATTTCTCACCATTCCTCACACTTAGAGGAAGCAATTGTATGTCCCAGAGGTTCAGCAGCTCTTTGGCTCCCGCCATCTCCTTCTAATCTGCACACAAAATGGTGCTTTTAATGTCAGCTCCAGTTCCCCATACTTGGTATCAAATTAACATGACTTGAATGATTTTGATGAGTTTGTTCAGCTTGTATAACACCATCTCCCAGACCTGTGACACCGGCAGGTTTCCACTGCAGTGTCTGCTCACAGCAGGAGCATGTGGAAGGTGTGTGTTTTGAGAATGATTAAACATCAAAGTGGTGGTACGTGGGCTGTCCTGAGAAGTGCAATGCTTATCCTGGAAGGGGGCAGAATTGTTTATGTTATGTTAATGGCTGGAGGTCTCAGTTCACATTTAGGTTCCTCTCTACCACAGCTAATGGAAATAGCGATGAGCAACCTTTCATATTCAGACCCAGATTTGTTGATTTCTCTGCTTGATTACAGTAAAGAGAAGTCAAGGGTATCTGTGATCATCATTCCTGTCTGGTTACACTCTATCATCTAAGAGAAGTGCATTTTTGCAACTCTAGAGTGAAAAGGCTTTTAAATTTTTTTTTCTTTCTTTCTTTCTTTTTTTTTCTTCTTCTTTTATTTCCCTGTGGGCTTGACTATGAAGATACCCATCTTTAATATGAAGCTTTGAAGCATTATTATGGTAATGTCAGGTAACTGCTCTTCAACATAGATTGACAGCTAGCTATTAAATAAGGGTAGGGAAGAATGTTGCATCTGTGTAGTGAGTGATGCATGTGGTTATTTTAAAATGTTTTTTTATAAGCAGAGACAAGGCAATTGCAGGTTTTCGTTGCCTTTTTGATTTAACAGCATTTCAGAGTCTTTTGCCAAACCACAAGTAAGAGCAACATTTAGATCAAACTGCAGTCTCAAAATATTTTCCCCACCCTGATTCAAGCACAAAGGATTTAATTTCCAATCAATTGCAAAATGGGCTACTGGAAGATAGTATCTTTTGTATATGCCTGTTTGAGCCTCTGAAACAAGCAAAAATGTATTGGTTTCTAAAGTCACTCAATTTCTGACCAGTTTTCACTAAGGTTCAAATTGGCAGGTGCTTGACAGCTGTAATGGATTCATCTTCAATAACAAGCTGAGCTCTGAATTGCTACTGGTTGGCACTGGCAGGGATACCAGGATGAGCTCACAGAGCTCAGTACATGTGCTCCTTTCCACAGTCAAAAGAACATGTTCTGCCAACCCAAACAAAATTGCCAGCAGGAAAAAGAACTTTTTCCTCTGTGGCATGGGGTTTTGTACTAGCATCTTTTTCCCATGGTTAACGGTTTTCTTTTTTTCGTGTAGCAAAGGGTATGGCAACGAGCAAGACTGGACCATGGAAATAGTGCTCACCTGCAGACAGAATGTTGAAAAAAAGACTGTGAGAGCTATGTCCTGTCTGGAGTTGATAGTTCTCCTTTGGTTCCAAAAGACTACCGTGAAGAACCAGCTGCTGCTCATATCACTTGTTTAGCCTGTCTCTTCAGTCTGTGTAAGTCCTCTAAGCAGAAGAATGCAAATTCCATTTTCAATGTTATTCAGCTAAGAAAATGATAAACTCTTGAACCTTTTTCTCTTACAATTTTGAATGAACTTGACCTAAATGTAAAAGTTGAAAGCTGAATTAACTTCTTCCTCACTGTTGTTGTGGTCGAGAAAGGGGAGACAGAAATATCAGGCTGACTGCTTGTTCTTGCAGCTTGTCCAGCCTGACAGGTTGATGGGAATGCTCGTCGGTCTCCCACCCAGCTTGCTGGCTGCTTGGGGCAAAATATAAAGTGGGTCTAACGTGGTGTAACTTGCATTCCAGCCACTGAACAATTGCTTACTAAAGTGCTCCTGAAAGTTGTTTGTTGAGTTTTCCTTGTTTGCAGCAACTTTAACATAGCTTATAAAGTCTCCTTTCAACTCTGTAAGTCATACCATTTCAAGTTCCACCACACAGAGCTAAGTAGGTATAAAAGCAACATTAAGAGACTCTCCCTTGATTTTTAGAGTAAGATTAGTTAGAACATGGAAGTATAATTGAGTACCTCTGCATATGTTCACTCTGAGTTTGATCAGGAGAATGGTTGCTGAGAAATCTCAGGTCCATTGCAGTCAGGAAGTCTTTCCACATGTTTCTTTGATTTTTTTGGCATTGTCCATTGATGTGGCACATTCAAACACTTACAGATCCAGAGCACAAGAAGAATGTTGAGAGGTTTTGAAAACACAAAGAATTGAATTTACTTATTTTCTCAGGAAGAGAAGGTAAATATGATCGTGATTGAAAAAGACATTATGAAGAGGACAGTGATCAATCTTTAGCTGTGTTTATTGAGAAAAGGAGAGTTTGGCTTTGTTAACAACAAAGTTAATTGACATTGGCTGTCAGGAGAAATAGTCATTTTCTGAGAGATGCTTAAGCAGCTGATGTTCTCTCTCATGAGAGAAGGAACAAGTTAGATAAACCTATGCTTGGAATGGTATGGGGAACTTGTTCCAATTTTATGAAATTTTTTCAATTTTCTTTTGGTCTCGCAATTCTGTTGACTTCAGCTTTAACCTTGTAACTTCTGAAAATAGAAAATCACCCAAATAAATACAATTAACACAACAGGGCATTTAAAAGACCTCCCGTGAATCCTCAGCCTCCTATGGTGAGAAGCATCTCAATGTGTACCCACAATGCTTAGAACGCCCGTAAAGTTTATTGGAAAACAGTGGCGATGGTATCTAATCTGTTAACCCCAGCAGAGAATCTGTTTCTCTGCCTCAGATTGCAGGCATACCATGAAGTGCTGAGATTGGCATGAGCACCGCACATATTTATTTGAGGGGAACATAAATCCTGAGTATCTTGTTTGTGTATAATTATTCTTGCCCTGAGGTTGCAGTATCTTGTGCACACAGCTGCATTGTGAACATTTTTCCAAGTTTATTTAGCACCGAGTGCAAGTACTTTACATGTCAGAGCTGGGAACGCTCCTGTTTCAGCTGACTCCTCTCCTTTGGGGTGTTGTAGAGCACTTAGGTGACTAAGTGAGAGGCGGTTGCACAAGCCTGGAGAGACAGGGAGCTTATTTAATCACATTAGAGAAAGAGAGAGTAGGCGCCCAGGAGCAGACAGAACTAATCTGTGAAGAGAATGAGAGTGAGCAAGTATGTCTTACGGAAAGGATTTGGAGGTCAATCGATTTGCAGAGTCAGTGCGCCTTTAATGGAGGATTTCTGCATACTTTCTTTATTCACATACGTCCATATTTGAGAACCTAACTGAGGGCCTCAACTCCTATAAACACACAACAGCCAGAGGCTTACAATCTGAAACTGTGTGCCGACAGGAAAGTTGATTCCTTGTTTGGTTTTGCTCCTCACACACCTCAATTTTTGAGATTAGCAAAT
This sequence comes from Mesitornis unicolor, assembly GCF_000695765.1. NCBI lineage: Eukaryota > Metazoa > Chordata > Aves > Mesitornithiformes > Mesitornithidae > Mesitornis > Mesitornis unicolor. Next base: position 10,441 of record NW_010197032.1, read on the forward strand.
CTATCAGTGGCAGAAGTATGAGATTCAATTAACCAGTACATTGGTGGTTTACTCTCCTCTTTAAATTGCTCTGTCTGGTCTTGCTAAATGGTGCAGAGTGCAAAGTGAGTCTGCCACCTGGAAATATAGATCCCAGCAGTAGCATTGAGGATTCTTGAGGCTTTCTAGCATCAGTTTTACTGAGGTTATGAAGGATATGTTGAAGGGCTGGGTTGTTACTTTATAGAATTAACCTGTACTGTCTGTCCTGGGTGGAAACAGACACAGGGGAAAGATATTCTGACTAAATGCCAGTAAGAGAACATGTCTGAAATGCCTGTGCAAGTATTGTAAAAACGTCTAGGCACTCACACATTATGGCCTTGTGTTTTACATTTTTTATATTTCCTGGAGTAATATTTTTGTAGTAACTGATAAATTAATTTTATTCTTCACTTACTCTTCTTCTTATAAAACATATAGAAGTACATATATACGATGGAAGTACATCATATAACAAGTCAAAGTGTACTCATAGACTAAGTTACTATGTAGATTTGCATGTCCACTACAGGTAAAGATGACCGATATAGGATGCAGGAGGAAGACAACAAGGAAGAAATGCCTATAACATGTATTCATCCCTAGCAATGCTTCTGGTTATGGTTTGTAATTGTCTTTATTTTCAGAGTCAGAGGTGGGACATGACCTATAAATGAACTCCAGCTTTCAGTCCCTTTTCAGTGGAGAGCTTTGAAGGAACCATTTTTTGTGTATATGTATGTGTGTGTGTATATATATTTAGATATATATGTATGTATGTATCACTTCTTGACCTCCAATGTGCAGGCAGTCCAGGAACATCGTAATTGATTGAGACTTGTGGAGCAAAAAATTGACCATTGTGTGATTTTTATGAGGTGACTGATCTCTTGAATGATATCAGTATACCATGAGACTTGTCACATGAGCAAGATATCATATTTTAATATGGCTTAGGAAATAGAGGGAGAGGTCAGACTCATGTTGGAAACAATATTGTTAGAGGAGATCTGAAACTGAGTCACATGGGGAATTCAAAGAATTGGGCTTCAGAATCTGAGCTATGGTTCATTTCAAACCAGCACCAGTTCCTTGTAAAACAGAAACAGGGATGGCTATGACAATAATGGTAGTATAACATCTCTTTAGAAGTCTCAAAGCAGTTTGACAATACAGGTGACAATACTGGAAAATCCACTCCTCTTGCTTTTCTTTGGTGTGTCAGAAGGACCAAGCAGATAGCTGTGTAAAGCAATTGTCATAAACATTCAAACTAAATGAATCTTCATTTCAGTTTTTATTGCAGCCTTGCAATTTGGGCTAGGTTCTCTGAACTTTGCTAACCTTGGCAGATCTACAGGGATAGCCTACAAAATCCTTGAGTTCAAAGGAGGTAAAATATACAACACCTTTTGAAAGTTTGGCTTTGAGTGTTGAGTTTATTTGAACTTATGTTAACCAAAGCCAATAAAAAATGGTTTGCGTGAGCTCCTGCAAGGTGAAATTCCAGCAAGCAGGAGAGAATGAGGATAGGCAACCTGTTTGCCAAACACAGTTATTTTTATTTGTGTTAAAGGGAGAAAGTTGATAGAGCTTGAGCACTTTTATGTGTGGTTTAAGGTAGACATAAGGAAGATTATATCTTAAGGATATTACGTAGGAAGTATTATCCCTCTGTGAAGATATCCTGAGCAACCTGGACTGTATCTATTAGGTCACAACACAAAAGACTCATCTTTCTGGGCAGTTTATATTTTATTATGCTCTTACCTGTGAATATAGAGGAAGAGAATAAAGCACAAGGTGGAGATCAAAATATGAATAGTTAATTAGCTATATTAAAAAAAAATAAATATATGAAATAGAAATAAAATCTGGCCAAAATAAACTGTAGTTTGCGATGGCAGAATCAATCCATAAACGTCATGCTTAAATAAGGGCCTAAGGTTGCGCTAGGCAAGAAATGAGCTTGCATAGCCCAGAGCCACGGCATAGAAAGAGATCCTACAAGAGATCCTACAGATATGGAATTAAAGGTTAGATACCTGGGGAAGAGAAGGATGCCTTTTTTTTTTTTTCTTAAAACTCTGACAGGGTGCAATAGATGAGGATTTCTACTGAGGAGCAACAGATATGGCAAAACAATTGTGGAGATAACTAAGAAGGTTGCTGGTTGCACGTTATCCCTGAGTAAGTACTTCACAGTCAAATGTGACATATTACTGAACAGAGTTCCCAGAAGAGTAAATCAAAAGACTCCAGTCTCACCTGAAAATGGTGGGAGGAGTTTAAGTGAATATTTAAGGATATGACAAAGGAGATGGGTGAGGGGCTTTGTGTCTATTTGCAGCTCTGGAAACACTGAAGGAGAGGGTAGGAAGAAGACTAATAGCCAAAAATTGTGAGTAGAGTGCAGGTACTCGAACATACCTAACTTGTGAAAGTGAGAAGTAAAGGTAAACAATGTGCTGTTACTGTAAGCCTTTAATGAGATAAATAAGAAGAGATAATATGAGTTAAATAACCAGCCTAATAGAGCCAAAGACATTCTAGGGAAGTATGGTTGTTGAAGTAGTGTAGTGTATCTGCCGATGACCTCAAGAACTGGATTTGGTAGATATAGATCTTGCTTGTTAGAGGTCTGTCATTATGGGAGGCTTTGGTTTCCTGGATTATACAGGGGAACAAATAGCTAAATTCAGACATTTCTGAATGCAATAACCAACAGAGTTCCTCGCCAGTCACTGAAACAGCAACAGGCAATACTGTTTTAGATCTAACACTGTTAAGTTGTAAAATGAAGTAGAAAATAACCTTGGTTTGAGTGATTTCAGCTTCAATTAAAATGAAGGATAAACAAGTACAGATCTATAGCTAAGCTTCTCGGTTCTAGGTGGATGGCCTTTCATACTTTTAGGGAGCTAGCTATAGCCTGAGGAGCTCAAGAGGACTGGATTATAAAGCAAGGCTGGTCCTTCTTTTGAGTCAAAGGTACAAAAAATATCTGGAACAGGCATATCTTGCAAAGTGAAAAACATGGAAGAAAAGTTATCAGATATGACTGAATACAGAGTAGAAAAAAGACCAGGTCAGCAAAGAAAGCCACATGTGAGAGGTCAGGAAATGTATGAGTAAAATGAGAACTGTCAGGAGTCAAGCTGAGTTTGATTCTGCAAAGGAAATTAAAACAAATAGCAAAAGGTCCTTCAACCACATAAACAAAAGGGAAAAAAGAAAGTAGTTGGGCATGGCCCTATAGTTTATCAAATACTTTGCTTCTGTGTTTCAGTTGGGATGCTGATTCTGAATATGCAGGCATAGCAAGTTTTTAGTGACAGCAAAGACCTGGAGAAGTGAGAGGAAAAACTCAAAGAGTTAAATGTTATAGGAAGGCTGGGTCATCATCATCTCAGTATCTGGAAAGAACTGATACACATAATTGCAGGCTCAAGAATGGTGTTTTTGGTTGGAGTTAGCAAAGGAAGGAAGACATCATTTATCTGGAGAATGTGGATCTATCTTTGAAGAAGGGGCAAGGACATCCTTGTTGGAGTGCATGCTATTGGTAGCAACTATTCTAAAAGAAAAAAATAGGGCATGTGGTAACAGAAAAAGGAAATAAAACACAACAGGGTAGATCTAGCATGATCTAGGTATTATTATAGAAGTTATTATTGAAAACTATCAAGGATTGGTCTTGGGAGCACTCTTCTGTACTAATTTTACTAGAGACTATCACCCAGAAAGTAGACATGTGCTAGTGAAACCAGCTGCAGCAGAGTTGGGAGGTAACGTCAGTCTGAATAACTGGAGAACAGATCAAGGCATAAAATGAGAAACATGGAGAGAATTAGATGTGAGGTCAGGTATAGTAAAAGGAAATGCAAGGCTATTGCTAAAAGGATTTCTACTGTAAGTGAGGGGTTCACCAGTCAGGAATAGGTGAAAAGGAGGAAAACACTGATATGATAGACACATGATAACTGAATGTCACCCTACTGTATGTATGTCAGTGAAACAGATGTCCTAGTCCTGGAGGATAGCAAGCAAGGTATTTTTAGTATGCACACATGTAAATGCTCTTGTGCTCAGTTATATAGTCTGACTCCTAGGGTGGGATACAAACTGAGAGATTTCTTTGATGACAGGCATTTCTGATTTGTGTTCAAATATGAATACAGTTGTTTGTATGCATTACTCACCCTGTTTCTTCTCCTTTGATGCTGAGCCTGGGATTTAGAAGAGCACAGAGCTGTCCAATGTTTCTTAATCCAAAATTTAGTTTTGACTGTCATTGGCAGGTTGTATTTTTTAAGAAGCCTGTTTTGAAATGTCAAATCTTATCCTAATTGAAATCCTCTTACTTGCTATGGAATTTGTCAAGCCATTTCACTCAGGATGTCTTGGCATGAGAAGACATGTAAACAGTGGTACCACTGTTGCCCATGGAGAGAAGTCCCTTGTGCTCCAGCTAGAGGCAGATAAGGATTGAACAGCTTTGATGTTGGATCCTCTGTATTTTGTCTCCATTCCAGCTACCCATTCCTCTTCTCTGCTATCCTCTCTTCTTCACAGGACATGTTTTGTTTTCCAGTAATAGCTGTCAAGACAATCTGTGAGACTAGATCTAGAGTTTATCTTTTCAGTGTTTCATCACATTTTGAGATATTGGAATAGAAACTGTCCCTGCCTCTATCTCTTTCTCTCTAGCGGGCAGTACAATCTCTCCCCTTGGGCTAAGGCAGTGGTTTATATCTGGAGTTTTACAACATCGGTTGTAAAAATGGATTCTGCTACATACTGAGAGTTAGCTTCCATCTGCACCCTTTTTCCTCTTGGATGGGGATGGTGTGCAGTAAATCTGTTCAAGGGTTTGCAAAGGGGCTGCCACACTGCTGGTTTTGATTTTTCCTTAAGGTAAGAAGTTGATTATGTCCATCACAAACATTCTGTGTTTGAGCAAGAGTGGTTTCTTGAACAGGAAGATTAAAGTGATCAAGCCTGGCTTGTCATGCTGTATACCTTAATGCCATATAGTCTTGTCATGGGAGGGGAAAACTGAGAGTTGTTTTTTTATCCTCTTATGCTTTGAGAGAGGAGGGATAGATTCTGATTTGGCTGAGCTGGCACCTGGAAATGTCTGTCACTCTGTCTATGCTTGGTAGCAGGCCTGTTTGTTCCCGCTCTGATGTGCTGCCATTGCTCACAGAGTAGGTATAGTTGAGAGGAATGCAAAGGATTTCAGCTGTTTGAGAAGAGGTGGGTGGGGGCCTTCAGAGTCCGTGAATTCATTAAAATTCCATGTTGTGTTGCAGGGTAAATGCGTGGGCCTTAATATGCAGGTCTCCAACAGGTAAATACTCGAATCTTGGGTACAAGATGAAGCAAGTTTTTACCTGCCCTTCATCCAAAAAGCTCATCAAGTGTTCTACACCCACCCAAAAGGCAGCGTTCACCGCTACCTGAATATAATGCAAACTGATAGATGTAAGCACAGGTTAGGGGCAGCAATCCACCTTTAGATGGATATCTGCCACAAGTGTGTGCATGTGTTTACACTTAAGAAAACTCGTTCTCAGTTTTGAAGAAATCAGACACTCTTTATGTTGCTGCTCTCTTTGAACACAAGTTGCTTTGCTGACAGCATCCATTTGCGCTCCGGATTGTATAAACAGCTCTCAGTACCTTGAGCTACCTTCCTGAACCCCGAAAGTCACAAAGCATGAACTGGGCAATTAGTCTCATGGATCAGAAGTGCAGAGAAAAGGGGCCAAAGACTGCCTAGAGGCACCCTGCCTTTGTGCACTCTCATTGAACCCTGTGAGGTAATTTGGCCCTTTACAGCTGCAGTCTGCTCCATAAGCCACAATCCTCCAATACCAAAGCTGGTAATTTTGCTTAGAGCAATTTCACTGTAGACTTGACTCTGCAGTCATCAAGGCTCCCTGTGACAGGGGACAGAGGAAGCCGTGGTGCTCTCTGTCCAGTCTCATCATCCAGATGCAGTAAAATAACTTGGGACTGAATTTGCTTTTCTGCCCTGTGAATCTGTGAGTGTGCAAAGGTGGCTCATGAACCCATGGTGGCACAAAGAAAGGAACTAGGTACCCTCAGGAGCTGTACCTCTGGTGGCTCTCAGAGCTGTGCTTCTGGAGCTGTGGTTGTCCACAACTTGTGGGGTATCTGGAGGCTCATCCTTCAGTTAGTGCTCCTTTTCTCTAATTACTTGATCCTTTCACTAGACAACTCAGCTGGGGGATGTGAAACCACACAGCTTTAGATCTCTTTCATTTATTTCTCTTTTTAAAAATAAAATAAAAGGCTAAAAGAGAGCTGTGGTCACAGAAAAAAAATAATTTCTCTACTGTAACAAGGCAATGAAAACATCTGCACGAAGAGAAAACACTGAAAGTAGAGAACTGTGTTATTCTTAGGAGAGAATGTTGAGATTAAGGTTTAAAAAAAATCTCTTTATTTTTAAGGCACCCAGTTTCTACAGGTTTCAGTTACTTCAGGGATCAAGCATTTAAAAGACATTTTCTTGATCTAACTTTTTTTGTAGGACCTGCGTATTTTGAAAGACTTCCTGCACATACATGCCAGTTATTTGATCTGATCATTGTTTTAATAAAACTATTATTTAACTAACCACGAGTTAATTTCTTTGGTCCTCTGGGAGCCAGCCACAAATAGTAGCAAGTTATTATTTAACCTGGCTAAAGCTGAGCTCCTTGTCTTCCCTGCAAGCTCCCACCATTGACAAAACTGCTTAGAAATGAATTTTTATTTTCTTATGGAGTTATACTATTATTCAGAAAAAAATCTTGTGAGATTCTGAAAAGTCATCTTCCAGTAACCACTTCCTAATCTCTCTTAATTTTTTTTTTCTTTTTTTTTTTTTTTTGTGTGTGTGTCCAAGGATGTGAATAGATGCTCCATAAGGACAGAAGAGATTGTTTGAAATGTGTTGTATATAGCAATTGGTAGAGAGAAGCACTAACTGTAACTGGAGTGTGCCTGGCCCCTACTTCAGTTAGAGAGTATTAGAAAACTTACTGAAATCGATTCCTTCTGGTAACCTGAAAAATGGGATCACTTACCCTCTTGGAAAATTCCTTCCAAAATAGTTAATCAAAATGAAAGGGTGCTTTATTTAAACTATTCTGAAAATTTCAGAATTTTGGTTCAGGATGGGGTGATTTAATTTTTAATTCTCTTCGCTGTCATACTTCCATGAACATGTCCATCTGTGATGTACCAGGACCTGGCAGCAGAGCACAGGAGCAGCACGCAAGAGAGCAGCTGCAGCCTCACGGTAGCTGGCATAGTTAGTCCAGTGGTCAGCGGCTGGCAGCTTTTCCATCTTGAAAACATTGAGAGTAATTGTTGCTCAGCACAGACATTCACACTGACATGAAGTGTTTCAAAACTTCCTTCTGTGTTTCTAATGAGACTTTGAAACCAAAAAGATGCCCATGCAAATAGGCCAGTGAGACAAGAACAATGTTTGTTGGTAATGATCGTGTGAGACTATTATGTTCCCCAGTGATGTGTTAGTAAAATAAGCATGACATATGCAGGAGACTCCATTTCTAGCAAACACATTCCCTTGCGCACAAACATTAGTTCTGTTGTTTACTGCTCACTGAGTCAGAACGATAATAGGCTATAACTTGATTTTGTTGGGACATCAGAGCTGTTGCTCCAGTGTAAAGGAAGCCTATGCTGACTTAGATATTTAGACTTAAATGTGGAATAAATGAATCATTTCCAGAAAGATAAGACATCCATTGTGCAGTCTGTGAGCAAGCAGTGTAACACAGGAAGCTGTGGCTTTTTTCAAGGAGAACAAGGTGCAGAGAATAATCAAGATCTCTTGGAAAGCAGCATTGCATATCAGTGCAAGTAAACACAAACAGATGCATCTGGGAAGAAGAAGTGCTGGACCATGCCTGTGAAAGGGGTCTGTTGGTGTGAAAAGTGGTGACATGTGTCCTAGAGGACAATGTATCCTGGAGGACAGTGGTTCTGCAGAGGATTTCAGATCAGTGGGCAACTGGTTTCAGAGGCCTTCCTAGACTGGTATCATAACCAAAAGGATTTAGGCAGCCTTTGAATATAAAAAACTACCAGGAGCAGTAAACAGGAGCCTTAAGCTTATTTTTACCCGTGTGAAGAGTGCTTTACTGGTGAAGACCACATAGAATGAGATATCTTCTCCTGCAACTCCCAATCCAAAAGAAAGTTGAAAAACAGGACACGGGCAGAGAAGACCAAGAAAAGACCTGTTGGGATGGGGAAGTGGGAAATACCTGGGAAAAATATTTTATATTTCTCTGTGGTTGAGGTCATCTGACAACCAAGTATTTCCAGGATGGTGCTGAACTCTATGTCTCCAGAGATGGCTGAAACAAGACCATGAGATCATCTGTCTTCCCAGAGATGTGCCCTAGTTGAACACAGTACTTGAGCTTATCTCAGTGGCAACAGACCAAAATTTCTTAATCTTTTCTACATAATGCCATTTGCAATAATATTTTTGGCTCAGAAATATCTCAGACCTATAGCTGGAGCTAGTAAAATCATGTTTGCTGTGTAAGGCTGTATCTTTTGCAAAAGCAGCCTGCAAGTACTTTCAAATAATTGCCTTGTAGCTGTCCCAGTCAGACACTGGAGAAAAGGCTTTTCTGCTACCATTGGTCAAAGCTAGGCGGGCCTTCCTGACTCTGTGCAGTAAGTGAAGCCAATCAAGGAAATGCAAAAAATAGCAATGTCCCAATACCACCGGGCTTTAAATAAACCATAAACACTCCCTGGAAGGGTTTATGAGTAGGCAAATAAAACAAAAACAATTTAAAGGTGATAAAAACTCTGTTGACATGAATACCATTCAGGTAAACCACCTTAGACATATTTCAAACACAAGCCAGCGCCTATTTAACTTTATCCCAGATGAATGAAACAGTTCACACATGAGGCTTTGCAAATACAAAAGGTCTTGTTTGCCTCAGACTCTGCTGCCTGACAGCTGTCCTTGACAACAACCCTATGCTTTTTCAAATCAGTTTGGGAAGCTTTGCCTCTGTAGAGATCGTTGTTGAGGCTCAGTTGTGAGGCTTTCAGAGCACCACTGCCACCACAGCCTATGGTCTGGAGCCAGTACAGATTATGGGCTGGAGGGATCTATACTGCCGGACCTGCTCTCATCGGTGTCCCTGGGAGCCATAATTGGATTGAGAGGCAGAATTAAGAGTTATTGCCAGGTAGATAGTTCATGTGAGAAGGAAGGAGCTGGCCTCATTGTAACTCTGTTTGAGAGTCTTCCAAGGACTGCTTGGGGGAACCAAAGCCTTTCCGGGGTTAGCATCACTTTTAAGTATTGCTTCATTGTTACAGAAGAACTACAGAGAAACAAAGTAGGGATGAAGATGTCTGTCCTGGGCCCTTCAGCTCTAAGGAGAAGTCCTATCATGATGTCAATGTCTGTAAGTTTTTTGTCTTAATAGGGTGGAGCTGCCACTGTAATTTCCTACTCTGAAGGAGCTTTGCAACAGTTTTCAACACATTCCTCTGATCTTCAAATGAGACTGCTGCTCTGGTGAGTGTGTAGCTCTAATTCACAGCAAGGTACTCCCTACACTCTTGGAAGTATAGCTGTATTTTATCACTGTTTCTCTTGCAGTTAGCATCATGGATTGGGGTAGACATCTGTTTGAAATTTGAGCTCAGTTTCTGTTGCTTCCCTGGATGAAAATCTAAGGTAGCTTCAATGTTGCTAGGGAATCAGTCTGTATCTCATATTCAGGTAACAGATTTGTCTCAGAATGCTCTCCTCTGAAAAAGATGATTGTGCTAAAAGGATGGGATAATGAATACATATACAATAGTCTGTACTCATTGCACTCTGCACCCATTGCTCTGATCTTACTATTATGAAACACAGATAAACAACCAAGAATTCACCATCTCTTTAGTTACCATGAAAAATTAAAAATAGCAAAAGCATGGTCTCCTTGATATACATAAATTCTCAGACTAATTTTTCCTCAAGGACAAGCATCACAGATGGATGAAGTTTAAAAGTAAAAGGGAAAGATCAGTTTTAGACAATGAAGAAATTAATTAATGTCATTCACAGAGAGCTGGATTGTTTTCCTCTTTTTGCTTCTGCTCCCTTCTGCTCATCAGTTTATTATTTATCATGTTCTGAAGGGATATAAAACCAGGCTCTAGGAGGAGACGTCTTTCAAAAGAAAGCTAGAAAGTAAAGCGAATGCAAAAATTTGAAAACGTACTTTCCCCCAAAAATAAACTGTACGGATACACTGGAACAGGTTTGGCTATGAGGGATATTTGGAGGCCTTTAGGAATAGACATAGAGAAATACATCCAGGAAATGACCCCACCTTGGGGTACCAGAATGACCCATATGATTTCTGGGGATCCCCTGAAGGTCTATTCCTGTCAAACTAATAGCAGAGTAGTCCACTGATCTTTTTAGTACTGGAAAATCTCAACCTAAGGTTGACCCTTTTCTTTTTTTTTTTTTTCATGACCCTTTTTCTTTGAATCTTTACATCTCCTGCCCCATAGTAAGGCATTTTGTCCTTGCATATTTTATTTCCTCCTCTATACAATGGGGATATTTACAGCACTTCCCCAAACAGCTTGGACTAATGTCCTAAATAATGCCAATATCCCAGTTGTGTGAGGATGAAGGTCCTGCTCACAGGCTGTGACTCCTGCTAACCAAAACAGGGTCAGGCAGAGAGTCCTGGGCTGCCAATCACGCATGCTGCTCCCCTCTTCACTTTCTCCTGGGCTTCATTTGGGTTCACACTACCCAGCTAGGACCATCTGGGACAAGTCCTTGGCTAGAGTGCTAACTTCATCACTTCTAGTTATCTCTCTCTTCGAACTCATCTTGTGCTTGATTCATATGTATATTAATACAGTTCAGATTTGGTTCAGCCCTGCTTCAAGTCAAGGATTTGCAGAACTGCAGTAAAGAACACTGTTTTTAACTGGTTTGCTTATCATGCTGGTCAATGCTTATGAGGAGCAAATATTTTTTTACATTTCTTAAATCTATGAATGGCTAGCCACAAGTAATTCTAATAGTACTAAATGCTGATTTTGTCTTGCTGTCTATCTAGTGTCAGTGACATATTTACTCCAGAAGTTCCTTGAAAGAGCTGGTGTACCCTATGTGCGATTCTAAACTACATGGGGAGAGTGCAAATGAGTTGGCCACAAAATTAGTGAAATTAGTGTAGCCAGAGCTGTATAGCTTGTTACCTAAATCCTGTGGCTTTGTTCATCAGCCCTGGTTGTCCAGTAAAGTGTTGGAGGATTTATGCTAAAACACTCTTTTTCTCTTGTTCCTCCCTTTGATTTGTTACATTCCGAAATCTACAAGAGACAATGGGACAGTAGGCAAAATATTTTTCACATTACACATTTAGACATGTTTAAACATAGTACAACATATATTCTTCTGTGGACAAATATGTAAAAATATGTTACATGTATGTAGTACATATGGAAGGTACTTAAAACATATATACAATATAACATAGTAATTAGAAATTGTATATAAACTGACACACACACTTACTTATTTTCCTACCTGCCTGTATATAAGTACCTACGCAAATATACAGGTGAAGAAAAAATACTTAATGTCAGCATGCATGTGAAAAGAAGTTAAGAAGGCAGTCAGGACTAAATGCGTTCCATATTTGTCCATTTTTATTTTGTGCATTTGGGAAAATAGCAGCTACAATGCGCATATTAGATAGGCTTTATATAATATGATCCAAATCTTCTGGTGTAATACTGGACCTGGGTTCATAGGTAAGTTTCTTGCTCAATTCTACTTCTGTAGAGACATGGCTGGGTAATTCAACATAATTCCAATTTGGATTTCAAATACCAAAGTATATGAGTGCTCATATAGCTTGTATGTATATGGATGTCCTAAAGTTTTAGTCTTGCTTGTTACAGGGGAAGATGGTGGGATCTACAGTTACGAAAAGGGTGTGGGTCAGAAGACAGGAAGAAAGTGAGGTAGCTGTATCTTTTCTAACTTAAACCAGGCTGCTGTGAACATAAAAGGCTGTATATGCAGATCAAGGTTACCAAAGGACATAGACACCTCTGGCTTAACTTATTTTCCTTATTAAAGTGGCAATGGAAGAAATAAGCAGTGTAAAATTCTCTACATCAACTCAAAAGCACTGAAAGATCATCCATGCCCTGGAAAATTATGTTGGCTTTATGGACAGACAATGCCCAGCAGTATAATCCAGAGACAGAGGAGGATTTGGATGGTAAAGTACTCAAATTAAAGGAGTGTTTGTATTCTGGGAGTTTGATTCTTCCTACCACAGTGGTATTTGGATCTGGGATTTTTGTTTGGACCTGCCTGCGCCTCTTATAAAACCAGAAAAAGCAAGCTGTCATTTTTACGAAAGCTAAGATGTATTTTCATTTTCTGCAAAGACAGACAAATACCAATACTAGGATATTAAAAAACCTAGCTACTAACATATGTTGCAATTTTTCTGTTCCTTTTTCCTCCCTTTCTATGTTTGCCTGCTTTTTTGTGCTGTTCAACTTGTTTGCTTGTAAAGTCTTCCTTAGGGCCACATTCGTGCAGACAGACAAAAACATTTTTGACTCTGAAGTAATCCCCTCAGGTAAAATTTACTCAGATAATATCTTAGTTACTACCTAACCTGTTTGGTTTATTTTTGAACACTATAAAGCGGTAGCACCAACAAAGAAAAACTCTGCATATGTACCAGTAGCAGTTCACTTCAACTAATTTGGGAATTCTGCTTTTGCACAGAACTCCTTTATTTGTGGCTCTCTCTGGATGTCAGAAATGTGAAGTTGAAATGTTTGAGGTGATCTCCTCAGCCTCCGATCCAACATTTTAGCTCTTTTGTGTGAAAGCAAAAATACATTTATATTTACCTGATCATGGACATAAACAGGAAAAGGATGCCAAGTATACATAACAACACAGAAGTAGTACAGAGGCTGCAAGATGAATGAACTGGACAAGCAGTGCTGAGTAATGACTTTATAACCAGCTGTGATTAGGCACAGGGCCCAAACCAAAAGCCAGGCTCTGAACGCTCCTGAGTGTTCTGATTCAGATCAAAACCTCATGGCTCTTTGTTTCTACAAAGCATTGAAGCAAGTCTCCAGTTCTTCAGTTTGGAAATAAACTCAGATTTGGATTCCAAACCTGTAGCTTAGCTTCGTCTCTAATAATGCTGATATTCCACAGATCTGGATTTACAGCCATTCTTCCAGATGCGTGTTGTAAGAGGGATGCTGTTCCAGTGAAGGCTGCCAGCCTGGCAGCCCCGCTCCTTCTGCACCAGGGCTGAGAAAAGCCACTCTGCTGACCCAGGCTCCACCAGCACGGTGTGGCAAGGGAAAAAAGGAAAAGCACTAGGCGAGGATTTCTTTGCCTGATAGAGAAAATATCTTTTTTACTCTCTGCTGCTGCAGACTCAATAGAGATCCTAAATCAAAATTTATCTGCTTTGGGATTGCAAGACAGGTCCTGAAATGGTGGGAAAGTTTTTAAAGGGAAAGCAGGTTAAAAGAAAAGCTATTGGGCATAAGAAAAGACCACGAAGAGCAAGTCTGAACGCATTAGTCAGAATGAATTGAGTTATAACTAGGCAACTCTTAAAAAGAAATAAATCTCTATTAAGCTCTACAGACCTGTTCCCTAAGAGGAACTTCTATTGTGCAGGAGATTTCAGGTTATGTTAGGAATATTACAAAGCATGGTCTTGTCAGATTCCTCTATGGTGGTGAGGTATTTACCCACCAGCTCGCAGAGGAAGAAGGCAAGGCCCAGAGAGCTCAAATGACTTGATGAGATTCATCTGCTGGGGCAGATGCAAGAGGAAGAGCCTAATTCTCCTACACATGGCTCTTAGAACCCTGCATAGCAGTGCTTTTCTTTGCAGGCAACAAAGTGTTCCTTTTAAAATATGAAGTGCGTTATGTTGTGTAAGGATCGTGCTAGCAAAGTTTTCAAGGAGAGTTACTGTCTTGGCTCTGTGTTGGAGCAGTGCTAGCAGCATTCAGGAGAAAACGCCTGGCTCTGCAGCAATAGAGGTAGGTAACAATGTGGTGCATTAATAGTTGTATGCAATGGCAGGAGCAGGCCTGACCTAGTGAGGAAGTCAGCTGTGAAGAAGTTGGGATTTTACATTTTGGTGTATTTTGTTAAAAACAGGGGATTGATCATGCACTCCGTTTAAATTGTTTTTAACTTCCATGGATTTAAAGGATGGAGAGGCAGCACAATGTATATAGGAATTTAGAGTCAGCTTCACTTTTCTTTCTTACAGTAAGGACTTCCAAAGGAAATTGTGGAATGATTCACACAGTAAAAAGCTGTTCCTCCAATAAGTGGCTGGTAGAGATATGATAAACTGTATAGTTTAATATATAAAAAGGTATCTCCAAGAATGAATTTTACTAAGAAGAATTCAGAGAATTTTTTTTTAAAGCTGCTTTACTTATCAAAGCCTATAGGCAGAAATACTTCCTGGACCCATGCTGGTGCCATGTTTGAAGTCTTGGCTGTTTCTGTCCTCTGTCAAATGTAAATAACTTTTCTTCTAATATGTAGGTCCTTCTACATAGATTCTGACACTGTCTTTTTCTATTTCCCCTCCCCTCCAATTCTAAAGTGTCTTTTAATTTTTCTTTCTGGGTGTCTAGATTGGAAGGACTGCAACCCACTTTTAGGACTAGAATGATCTTAGTATGATTTCAGAGATTTCTCAGAGTTCAAACTATTCCTGTTTACTAATCTATATGTGAATTTAGGCAATTAAATTTAGGTTCCCATCATAAAAAATGAGGGTCAGCACTAGCCAGCAGGGTAATGACATCCATTTTTCAGACATACTCAAGCACTCTAAAGTTTCACAGATCATCTTGTTGAAAGCCTACGGTGTGATCCAAAGCAGAAAAAGTTGGTTGTTTGTTTTTTCAAAATGTATTTCAGTTGATTATCTGTTTAAACACCAAACTATTGCAATTTGCTGAACAATTAAGCTGTGATCCTGTAAAGCATGTAAGTACGTATGTGTTTTAAGTGTCATTTACCTTAGTAAGTGCTTACATGCCTTATGACTTTTATTCAATCAAGATCTTACGGTTGCTTTTTGAACTGAAGCTGTGAATGCCCAGTTCAGCAGATACAATCTGTGCATGTTCATGCCTTGTTTACTAATTGAAATGGGCTGTTTTGTTTAAAGCTGAATTAAATTATATCGTTTTGGTTTATGCTTTCAGAAGCAGCCTGAGATGTGTGCAAAGGGCATTACAGACATTGACGTACTCCACATTTTTCTGTTCTTTTATTATTTATAGCTACCTAGATAAATTCAGGGCAAACTTCTCCTCCCTCTTGAGGAACTTGGGTAGTTCCTCAGATTACCACTCCTTGCTTTACCTGGGTGTGCCTTTAGTTTTTAATTAATGCTTTTAAATAAACAAGACAACCAACAAACAAATCCTCCAGGGAAATAAACCACAAGAACGATGTTGAAATACTCATAAAAGCTGAACCCCGAGTCCCAGGATATGCAATGTTATGGCCATGATTCTGCCCTTGACTTGTCCTTTTGTTCTAAGAGGAGACGTTTGTTTCTGAGCAGAGGGGAAGAGGTGATACAGGAGTTAGTGCAGAAAGTGGCAAGAGCTGCTCAGTGCTGGTTTGGGTAAAGATTATGACTGCCCTCCCAGAATCTGTGGATGAGCATTGACCACTTTTCCCCAGTTTTTCCTTTTGCCAGATGAGATACCAATAAAAAAATCCTGTAGGAAATGCTTTGAAGCATTGATGTTCTTTGTTTCTGTGCTTTGAGATGAACAGAAAGGTCCACCCCATCTTCTCTTCCTGTCCCTCTGCCATGCAAGGTTGGAAGGCAGCACCCTTAATAGGTGCCATGTTGAAAACAGCCAAGGAGAAGTGTCTCCTCCAGTTTTTGTTTCTCCCCAGGTAAATCTGGGACAGAGCCAAAACTGGATATCCACCTCTCGCTGGTCCCCCACGTCAAGAAACAAGTTCCCAAGGCTGAATTTGTGGTGTCTTAGTCCCAGAGCAGGAATAAATCCCATTGATAATCTGGGTTTTGGCTACGGTTTGGTTATTAGGCATACTGAAATGCTGCATCAGAAGCAATGGGCCTGAGCAGTGCTGAGGCTTGATGGCAACATCCTGGAATAAAGGGGTAGGGTAAAGTTTCCAACTTAATAGTATTAAATTAGTTTAACTTAGAGACTTTAAAATGTCTCTAGAATGGATTTTCCATTGTTTAGCTTCTTTTGGTGTGGCTTAGCAGAATTTAACCATCTAAAACTGACTCTTGGTTGGGGGGACCTTAGGTGGTACAGCACATATCCTTTAGTGGAATAATGAAATGTTTACATTATGCAGTCCTATTGTGAGATCAATCAGGCTACAAGGGTGGATGTATAAACAGAATCTGCAGGTGGTCCCAGCATCTCCTTGCCCAGAAGACATGCTTTAATCCTCAGGAAGTAGGCAGAGTAGAGGTTCCAGAAGGCAGTCAGCCCAAGCAAAATAAAAGAACAAAACCAGCCTGAACAATGCAATGCATGTCAAGCTCATAGCACAATCACTACAAATAGCAGCTGACAGGAGACTTTATGAAAATTCACCCATCAGCTAAAATTGCCAAACTTGGGATCCTGGGATTAATGAGCATCTTACTCAGTGGGTACAAGCATGAAATGTGAAGCAGAAAGGATGGATAATGTATCTCACATGGCTTCCAAATGCTTTGCTCCCTTTCAAGCTGATATGTTACCGGGCAAGTTCTCTTGTGGAAAATCTTTCACTCTACATCTTCCCATCTGCTCTGTTTTGCTCAGCTGCTATAGCCCATGAGTATTTTTACTGCAAGCAGAATGCTAATTATTGAGTTAGTTGGGTCACAAGGTGGGAGCCAAGTGAGAGAATTGAGCATTCACACATTTTAGTACCTTTGGTGTGGAGATTGTGCTGGTGACACTCAGGCACACAGGCACTTGAGAGGTGTGAGCAAAAAATGTGTAGCCTAAGCTGGTTTGAATAGAGATATAAATGAATGGCCTCTGAAAAACCTTTAGCAATGTTCTCCCAGGGGTCTACAGAATGGAGAAACGTTTTGCTAGAGTAAGGGCAGAAGGGTCTAACTCATTAAAAACAGACAGAAGATTATTTTGTGACTATGGAATAATGAAAGAAGTAAATGTCTGTTCAGAGGAAAAATAATAATACTTAAAAAAACCCTAAACCCATGAAATTGAGTGGGCCTATATGTAGTTTGCTATAGGGTTGTTTTAATTAGTCATGAAGCAGGGAAATGCTGAGACATTCTGCAGCAAGAAAAAAAATGTAATTTTCAAGCTGAAACATGGCACATAATGAAATTGAGTTCTCCACATGGGTGCATTCTCTTCCTCGTTTTGAAGAGAGCACCTAAACCAGTTGAGTCAGAAACTAGTGAAGGGTAAAGCTCAAGATGTCTGAAGCTCTCCAGTCTCTTTAGATTCTTATCTAAAGTGTATTTAACCCTTTGGAAAAGGCTTGCAGTTTCATGAGATCTTGTTTGCTTTCCTCCAAGTGTTCACCCATTTTCTGATTATGAAATGGGCAGTCATATTGTGGGGGTAGGTGGGTGGTGAAAGATGGGAACAGCTTTATTTAGTTACTTTTTTATTTTTAGTAAGTCCATCTCAACTGTGTGCAGGTCACCATTTTTATGGGTGCAAAGATGTTGCCCATACACATAGCAAAATCATACTTGTCTGATTTCTGAGGCAGGATTTTTGTTGACAAAATTAGAAATACTAAACTCTACATCAGGACTCATTTCCACTTTCAGTTACTCTTAGATCTCAATACCTACCAGCTGTTCTGATATGTCTTCCTCTTTGCCACAGTTTTATTGTATGCAAGGCAAGAAGTATTATTGGGAGGTAATGTCAATGCAAACTTTGTCCCTTATTCCAAGGCAGCTTTGCATTTCTTCTTATGTGCTAACCTATTATCACTCTTATCTATCACATAATATTTGTTCTTTTCAAGCCACTTTAAAGGTAATCCAGTGATGGTTTTCAGTTATCTCATTAATTTCTGGATCGTACATATTTGGATTTGCTTCAGAGCCTGGGGGGTGTTTAGATCTGAGATGTTCTAAAATGGTGTTTTTCTTGAAAAGCACTCATTAGGAATTCCTCATTACACAGATCATAGGGAAACCTTGCATGGATTAACTTGTAAGTTACAGACAGCATTTTGACTTTTGCTGTGAAAATTCTTTTCCTTGCTATTTATTTACTATAGAAGCATTTATAACAGCCAAACAGCCTTAGCCCAGAAACTCTAAAGGACAAAACTTGAAGATGGTTTCTGTATTACTTGTGGTCTTCTGCTCTGATTCTACAGGAATGTATGGAAGTTCTGCTTTTTGAGCCATTCAGGGGAAGACAGTAAAACCAAAGCTTTGCAAAGTTAAATTAATGCCCTTTCTTTGTGAAGTCTGTACTTCAGCATGTCACAGGAGGTAATAGTTGTTGACATGAAGAAAAAAGAATAATTGGGGTGCAAAAGAGTGTATGGTGCTACTAATAATTATTACTGATTTTCTTCAGTTTTTCTTCTGCAGATCATGGTGACTGTACGTCAGCCTGACCTATGTAAAACTGGTGTCACTGTTGTAGTCTACACTGAGCACTGTTTGAGACAGTTTAACCAGGCCTGTTAACCCTAAGCCATTCTGACCAAAAAGAGAACTCTGTCAGATGAACAGGGCCTCTCAAGATAGTGGCTTTATGGGGAACTCTAGAAATGATCAAGCTCAAGAACTGGCTAATCATTTCTAGAAGACTGTCCCCGTTGCTTGCATTCCTGTCAAGAAAATTTGTATACAGCTCTTGTATAGTTTATGCTTGGCTTTTTGTTCCTGGTTGCCCAAGAGCAGCTCAGTTGTTGTTGTTCTGATATGGAAGGTCTTTGATGTGTTTGGAATTAATCCATCAGTGGTGACATGAGAATATATTCTCTTGAACTAGTGATGTGAACATCATGTGCATGCAGACACTTACAAAAATGACAGCAGATTATTAGCTGAGACCCTAGTTTACAATATGCCCTACCTATTAGACATGGACTAAGCTCTGAAGGAAGAGGAAACTGTAGATTTAGGGATTTTCTAGAATGAGTTGCATAGAGCCATCATGCGTATCAGAACCGGGAAGAAAGTGAGAAGGGGGGTGGCAGGAGAAGAATCCTGAATAGAAGTGTACAAAAAGGGTTTTTGTTGAGCAGGCAACATAAAGTTAATTTGTCAGGGACTTCCCGAGTTATGAGTCAAGGCAAGAAGGTTGTATGTGACAGATTGAGACTGGCATGGGCAGAGCTGAGGAAGTGACCTATGCAACTGTTTTGACCTGTGTGGAGCACAGACTGTGATGGGAGCAAAGGTAGGCTAGGTCACACAAAAGATACAATACTGACCAAAACATCAGGTGATGAAGGTTTGGCTTGAAAGGCTGTAGGGGTATAGAAAAAACAAAATGAGGTGTGCTGTGGCCATGATCAGACTGTGAAGCACAGAAGTTTCAGCATGAGGATCTGAATAAAAAGAATAAGTCTGTCAGAAAGTTAAATTGGACACATGGAGCATTGCTGGCACTGGTTTACTTTTTGCAAGAGCTCAGAAATTAGGATTTAGTCTTGGAAATCTAAAACCAGAAACAGTGAACAATGTACCTCTTTTCTGAACCACTGACTTAAGTCTGATGTTTAATTAGCTTCACTTATGAACATCAGTGTAATTCGGAAATATTTTACTTTGTTTACCTGTTTTGTATTTCGTAACCATGGAAGTCTGAAAATGCTTGGCTTGTCTTAGACTAACTCATCTGCAAACAGAGACATCACTCATCCCTTCCTCTTCTTCACACCCCCCTGCTTTCATCTTAATTAAGACACAGAGCAGATAGGCATCATTTCACACTATCTTACACTGTAAAACACCATTATACCAAAGCCATGCTAGTGTGAAGAGAGTATATCTGTTTAAGCAGCATTTTACTTCTTATATAGTCCTATCATTAAATTTCAAAAGGTTGGGATACCTCAGATCATAAGGAAAAAGTCAGGGACTACTTAACCCAAAGGACTACATGCAACCCCTGAGTTTATAAAGTCTCTAAACTGCAGATTTCCATAATCCAAAAGGATAACAGATAGGGTATATGTTGCTGTCTGTTTCCCTTGTTCTTACATTCTTTCACAGGTAACTGCCACTGGCTATGAGATGCAGCACTCTGATATTCTGTGCTATCAGATAGAAGATAGCAGCTGAATGTCATCCAGCTTTTCTTCCATCTGTGTACAACTAATCCAAACACACACGACCAAGGACACACATTAAGTAACATCATGTGTTTTTGCAGAGCTGTCTGTCAGTGCACTGAGGAAATAGTCAAATTCTTCCCAACTTCTAAGTCTCACGGAGAAAAAGATTAGAGGAATAGTAGTGGAAGTGGGTAATTTCAATTTTAGCAGTCCGCCCCCTTCTCCTCTCAAATATATAGTCTGTACAACAAAATGCTCCTCTGTAAAGTAAGCTCATTCAGCAAGGCTTACAGGTGCCATGTAGCTGCCCAAACAGAAGAGGGAAAAAAGCTAGTGTTTGCTGGAGGGTTTGATCTGCGTGAGGAAGTGTGTATCTAACATAGCAGGCTGGCCTTGCAGTCTGGAAGCATCACCACCACAATGAGTGCATATGGGAGAGACAGAATGTGACTTTGAGATCATTTGGAAAACTGAAACTAGAAGCAATGATTGTAGGATGTGGGCACTTACAGAAAGAGTTAAATAAGACTTTATATGAGATGTTATAAGACAAGCACACTGAGTTGGTACAGACCCCCAAAATATTCTGTTCAAAATCTGGCCTGTAATTCATAGATGCTAACGAGCCATCAGTATACTCGGGCTGAAAAAGAAATTTTGGCCTTAGCCCATGTATATGAAACAGCTACCAGAGCCCTAAGAGCTATATAGATGCATACTCTACCAACATAAGACAGATATAGAAGGATTATTCAGAGGGAAGAAGTAATCTTCCATTGCATATGGACTGAGTTGAATCCCACTGAAGATGGGGTTACCATTTCTGTGTGGACTGTCAGCATGTGAAGGGGTGGCATGGGTAGACTAGGGAAGCCTTTGACTTTCCCCTCTGCAATCCAGAAGGAAGTGAGTGGCCATGAAGTTATCATGCAGTGCCTGATCCAGTTTCACATTATGAAGGGTTCTTGCCACATCACTTAGAGAAGTCCTTGAGGAAGTCTTAGGTCCCCTTTCTAATTTATCATGGAGAAACCTGTTTGAGCTAAAGCTCTCCCTGGTACAGATAAGTAGAGGATGATTAGTTACTGGTAATAGGTCACTGTTATATACATTAACAATCCATGGTAAGGAATGTCCACCCTATCTTACAGATGTGGAAACAGGCATATGTAACTAAAACGAACAACATGAGAGCACAAAACATGTGTAGGACAGAGCTCAGTTTCTCCTCCAGAGCAGTTGACAAAACCCAAGTAAGCTGAAAACTCCACAACTTTCAGTATGCAGGGAGGCAGAAACATCTATTGCTCTTTGACCCATAGTCAGTTTACTATTTTCTGCTTCACAGTCAGGCTGTTTATTTGTTTCGACTGCTTTTCAGGATGACGAGTTGTCTAAGAATGCGATGGCACTGAGCAGGAAAGGAGGCTGCCTTATAGCATGCCCCACTATCTGAGAAGTACTGAAAAGTGAACTGCATCACTGAGCTTAAATCTTATGGCCTGACGAGCACAAAGAATTCAAACAGTGAGTAGCCTATGACCTTGCACCTGTAGGTGTAACCTGTTGTATGATTGCATTGAAAGACATTGCCATTAATTAAAATAAAGTTCTGCTAACAGGGCTGGATCAAGGAATAATCCTATCTGTCAAGGTCCATAAATTTTAGACTCTTTCTCTCACTGATAATTTTAACCCTTGTAGTAATTTTGTTAGCTAAATGATGATGAGTATTCAAGCAATGAGGTTTATGGCCCTCAAGAAATAAACATTAAGAAAAATTATGAGCATATTTTTAAGAGACAGGTGAGTCAGGCTTTTTAAGTACAGTAAGATCTTTTTCCATGTAAGTTGATGTTATGAATTTGGTTACAGAAACTAACTATCCCAACAAAACTCTCTCGTATTTGCTATGAAGTGACCATAGCCTCCCAGTGGGTTTTGTCTTTGTTGCTTCTGATTACAGCAGTCTCAAAATTGTTCCATTTTACAGGAAAAGGATTCTGCAGTGGAGGTTTCAGTGGCTTCAGGCTATATTGTATTAGTAGCTTTCTTCCACCATTTCTCCTGTAAACAGAGCTGCCAAATCATAGCCTTAATCACGAGATACACCTGTTTTTTCTCCACCTCCTGCAGCCCAGTGCCCTGCCTTTTCTTTGCCTTTAGGCTGTATCAGACCTGAGACCAGAAAACAGGAGGGATGACCCTTGGAGAAGGGGTCCTCTGCTGAGGCAGAATAGCACTGAATGCTTTCCTACTGCATATGACATGCTGGTCCAGGAGGGAGTCCTGTGTGTGCCTCTTGGCACAGGATTCCCCTCAGCTGATCCAGGCTCATATTGACATCCAGAAAGGGTAAACGGTCTGGGTAAAGTTAGCTGTGGAAACTCGGACACAACTAGCATTACTTCTGGCTTTGTGACTTTTAAATGCAGTGAGTATGTAGGGAGGCAGAGTGGCCAGGAAATTGCGGTAATCTCCCTCTTTTTCAAAGAAGGTGCCTGTCCAACAGTATAGTAATTTACTCCAAGATCTCCTCTGAATTAAAGAGAAGGGAGAAAGGAAGCTTTCTTCCTAAAGTCTTATTTTAAATTATAGAGAAGAATAGATGATTAAATATTACTTGGATCAAAGATGAGGCAAAAGAGAATATATTTCAAAGGTAGCTTCACTTGCCAGTTGATGGTCATTACAGCCAAGTGTGTGCCAATGGGACGCTTCTGTCACTCTGAAACGCTTTGCATCTGTACAAATAAGGTCTTGTGTTTCACCAGGTGATGACATGCTGGATGGCTGTGTTTGGAACCTTTAGCTTTTAAAACTTTTGTTTTTGAGTAATTGCTGGTTCAAACACTGGAATCTTACTTCTGTTACTTGCAGATGGCAAAATTTTATTAGAAGGTCATCAGAGGCCAAGAGAAAAGAATCACAGGTTCACCCAAGTCTAACCAGGGCACAGCTAGATAAGGTATACAATTTTCAGTAGACAAAGGAGCCAAATGAAGTGATGTGGCCAGGATCAGCTCAGACTAACTTTGATTCTTGAGCCTTGCAATAATGACTTGCTGGAGCATTGATTTAAGGTAGTTTTGATGTGAACTTGTAGCACGCCATTTGACTTCCAATTGCTTAAACCTGCTCTACCTTGATACTCGCTTAAAGTAATGTGAAAAAGCAGGTTTGATGGTCATTATTGTGGTTTGCAATAACCCCATAACTGTTGAGAACAGAATACATGTAAAACAAGCAGTTTTAGTTTTGAACTACTTAATCTTTTTCTGGTGTAACTATATTAGGTCCTGATTGTAGCTGGTTTGTATTTCAACTCATTCTGACAATAAGAAACCTTTTAAAAATAGTAAATACATAATAAACTAAACACCAACAATTACTTTAATACACAGTTAATGATGTGACTAGCATAATTAGATTCTCCTGATCTTTCAGAGCCATTTGTTCCATTAGCAGTGTATTTTACCATATATTAAATAATGCTTTCTCTATGTAATATCCAATCTAAGTGGAAGGACGCAAGAAAATCACAGGATCTGTCTGGTTTTCGTTTGCATGTTTGGTTTTGTGGTTTTTTTCTTTTAGTTAGTTTTGGGTTTTTTAAAAATATATATATATATATGCAGGAGCACGTGTACAGAAGCTCTTCTACAATTAGGCAGATATGAAGGAAGTTTGGCAAAATTCACATGTTCTGCCTAGGTTCAGGTTAACATTCACAGCTGCTCCCATTGAAGTACAAAGTAGTTCTTCTCACGTACGTATCTTTCCAGTAGATCAATACATTAAATACAAATTGAAGATAATGCTTTAAGGTAAAAGTAATGGAACCACCATGAATTTATCTTTTACTTCAGTTGAATACAAAAACCAAAATAAAGCAAAAGCTAGGTATTCACATTAAAAGTGAGCACCCATCCCGCCCCTCAAATCCCAACAAAAATCCCCCATGGTTGTATTGCTGTGATTATAAGAAGAAGTTTTCTTAAACATCTTTTAGGTCTTAGTCTTGGGGGTTAGAAACAAGGCATTAGACTGTGTAAAGTCATGGAGATCACCACAGCTTTTTGACAGATTTCTCAAATCCTTAACACTGAATTAGGTAGTTTGTTTTGTTTTTCTTAAAAACAAACAAAACAAAAACTCCAACCAAAAACACAAAGCAAAAAAAAATGACAGCAACAGAAAACCTATCCCTTCCTCTGCCCCCACTGCAAAAGTCCATTAACTACAGGAAATAAAGTCACCCTTTTTCCTTCTAGGAGAAGAGTGGTGTGGATTTTTCCAAATCAATCCTTGCTCTCCTGGCCACTATCCAGGGTGGGGATCATGCTTACTGCTGCATAGCTCCCCAAGCTTACAGCTGCATTAAGAAGTTACAGTAAATGTTTCTGTGTAACCTCTACCAATCTGAAAAGGACTGTTCTTGAAAGAAATCTTCCCTACATGTCCTGAGTACAGAGGTGAATATTCCTTTGCACTAGAGCACAATCTAGTCGCCTACTTTCAATCTATGTAAATGTGAAGATGAAGATATTATTGCCTCCTATAAAACTGACTACAGATTGTCACACATTGCTTCAGAATTACTAAGTCTCTGAAACAAATTATGCAAGTGTAAATTAATGCAACTGCATTAATGGAACTGCACTGATTTATACCTTGTGGTGCTATGGCCTTAAAGCATTCTTTTTTTCTTTTTTGTTTTAGGTGGTTAAGCTTCTAGTCTACTCTCCAAACAGATTTGCATAAAATTACCCTTAAAACATTAGATTATAAAGACTTGAGAAATCAGTTTTACACTAGAACAGTGTGAAATTTCCATTACAATGAAGAAAACGTAAATATTTAATAGCTACTTTCATTACACAGATAGGTGTGGTTCTTATAATGCTGTTTCCCCGTGGGGGGAGGAAAAAGCTATGTAAGTTTTTTAACTACAGAACTATGAACATGTGCAGTGAAATCAGTTGAGAGATTTGAAATCCATTTTTCCTTTTATCTTTAAACAAAGCAATTAAATTAAACACATGTACACTAATATAAAGTTACAATTATGATCATGGAGTCTTTGAAATCAGTGGCAGAATTCCCGTTCTGTAATCATGAAAGCCAGCACTGAGGATAAAAAATAGCAACAGAAGACTTGGCAAAAATATCTATTTTCCTCCTGGAACTCTAAGGAGAAGCAGGCTGAAAGTGCTATCACTCTATAGCAATGCTGGATAAAAGCACACTAATGCTTGCAATAGTATGATGACTGATTTTCTGTTGTAAGTGGTGTCTTACAGAAAATTGTTGCTGGTTTTTTCCCCTTCACTGAATACACACTTCTGTTTTTTGCTCTTCATGAAAGCTGTTCTGTATTTCATGAATTATATTTTAGAGCTGTTCTTGTTGAGAAAATTATTGTCCCTTGGGAGATTCATATTCTTGTTCTCTTGGATGGATCAGGCATCTTTTTGGGCTGATTTTGCTGTTACATAGAGTTCTACCTCCATATCCAAGACCTAGTCTGATCAGAATGCTAGATCAGGGTTACAGAAAAGAGATGGGAGCAGCCTTCTGGCTCTCTGAAGTACAAGGACTGTGTCTGCTCGTGGAGTTAGCTCTTTGCACTGACTAGAGAGGGAGTGTGGACAGCTAGTTTAAACCAGACATCTTTTAAACAGTTAAAGTTAGGTGAGATGATTCCCACTTTTAACCTCATCCAGGTCTCTTGTATTCCTGAAGGAAATCCATTTATCATAGAATCATAGAATGGCTTAGGTTGGAAGGGACTTTAAAAATCACCCAGTCCAACCCCCCTGCCATGGGCAGGGACACCTCCTACTAGACCAGGTATCCCAAAGCTCTGTCCAATCTGACCTTGAACACTTCCAGGGACACGCACAATTTTCCTGGGCAACCTGTTCCAGTGTCTCACCACACTCACAGTAAATAATTTCTTCCTAATATCCAATATAAATCTATCCTCTTCCAGTTTAATACCGCTGTGCCTCGTTTTATTGCTACCTACCCTTGTAAAAAGTCCCTCCCCAGCTTTTCTGTAGGCCCCCTTCAGGAACTGGAAGGCCACAATAAGGTCCCCATGGCACCTTCTCTTTTCCAGTCTGAACAGCCCCAGCTCTCTCAGCCGGTCCTCATAGTGGAGGTGCTCCAGCCCTCTGATCATCTTCATGGCCTCCTCTGGACCTGCTCCAACAGCTTTATGTTCTTCATATATTGAGCGTCCCAGAACTGGATGCAGTACTCCAGGTGGGGTCACACGAGAGCAGAGTAGAGGGGCAGAATCACCTCTTTCACTCTACTGATCACACTTCTTTTGATGCAGCCCAGGATGCAGTTGGCCTTCTGAGCTGCAAGCGCACATTGCTGGCTCATGTTGAGTTTTTCATCAACCAACACCTCCAAGTCCTTCTCCCGAAGCCATTCTCTGCCCAGTCTGGATTTGTGCTTGGGATTGCCCCAGCCCAGGTGCAGGACCTTGCACTTGGCCTTGTTGAACTTCATGAGGTTGGCATTGGTCCACCTCTCCAGCCTCTTCAGGTTCCTCTGGATGGCATCCCTTCCTTCTAGTGTGTCAACTGCACCACCCAGCTTGGTGTCATCTGCAAACTTGCTGAGGGTGAACTTGATCCCACTGTCCATGTCACTGATGAAGATGTTGAACAGTGCCGGTCCCAGTAACAATCCCTGGGGGGTCACCACTCATCACTGGTCTCCATTTGGACATTGAGCCATTGACCACAACTTTTCAAGTGTGATCATTCAGCCAATTCCTTATCCAGTGAGTGGTCCATCCATCAGATCCACATTTCTCCAGTTTTGTGACCTGTATGCCATGTGGGACAGTGTCAAACGCTTTGCACAATTTCAGGTAGATGGCATCAGTTGTTCTTCCCTTATCCACCAAAGCTGTAACTCCATCATAAAAGGTAACCAAATTGGTAAGGCACGATTTGCCCTTGGTGAAGCCATGGTGGTTACCACCAGTCATTGCATCCTTGTTCCCCTGTGCCTTAGGAGAGCCTTCAGGAGGATCCAGAACTGATTTAGTTGTAAAGCAGACAGCTAGAGAGTAGGAAAAGAAGTGACTTGAGACATGGGGGATCTTCTGACCAGCAAATGCTTTTGTACAAAGATTTCACACATATGGAAGGGCTTTCACTTAGATTGTAGCTGGACTGAAGATGGAGAAGGAAACATAGATAAGAGTGACACAGCACTGGGTTTACTGACTTGTTGCCCTGGGGAAGAGCTCCAGCACCAGCCCTTTCTTGTGGTGTTTGGGTGAGTCAAACTAGGCCAGTTTTCTTATGTAGTATTTATTGCAAATTAACGTCTGCTCTGTGGTACCACCTCAAGGTCTGACCAGGTCAGGAACTCAGTGTGTTAATCATAAACATAAAGCAAATGTCTTTTCTTGTTTCAAAAGCTCATTAGAAAGTTTCAACAAATTCTTTGTGTTCCAGCTCTCCAGTGAGTGTTTACTGGCAGGAATGTTTAAGAAAGCTGCGAGTGTTTAGCACAGATGATGAATGCAGAACCATGAGTATTCCCACCAGAAGCCAACTTCAACAGGAAAGAGAAGCATAATATTCCAAGTGACCTGTATATATAGCTTGAATTACAAATACTAGCTAATCATGGCAAATTGTTCACACGTTCTATCTGAATAGGCCAGGGAATACCCATGAGTAAGCCACAGCCCACTTGTGGGCAGACCAATGTGAAAGGTAAAACCTAATCTGAATTTCTCCTTCTTTTATCACGTGATTATTCATTCATCACAGATCAAAAAGGAAGAGTGGCCAGGGTTCAGATGCCCATGGGCACTTGTTACTGGTTTGTAGTATTTAGACAGAGAAACTAGGCAAGAAATGCTAAAAGCATAAAAAGCACATTTGCCTTGTGCTTCCCCATGAGGGGAAGATAGTGGAATTTTCTGGGGCATTGGGCAGAACTTAACCCAGGGAGTCTGGTAATTATAGCAGGGTAACCCTTGAGGAAAGATTTGTATGCTCTGAAGTCCAGAGTTAAGAAAGTAAAGGTTATAGTGAAGTTTCAGGATCACAGGACATGGTGCGTTTGATGTTTTGCCTAGGAGAGTGAGATTCCCCCTGATGGTAGAAATGGATACTGCTCTGCAGAATCCCATCTCCAAGCATCCACCTGCTTAGCTGAGAATTTGTGCTCCTAGAAGGAAGTGCAGTGTCATATGAAGCTTCTAGGAAAGCATGATCTTTTAGACAGTTGTTATAGATTAGAGACAATTATGTATATAATTTATGTATGTATGTTTATTTCCTCTCTCCCTCTCAATCTTGCTATACCTTCTTTATGGTGTCTGGATTGCAGATCCAGTCTTTGAACTGAGTGTTAATCAGAATTTATAGTTTTGGACTCCTAGCCTGCCACTTCTAATGCTGTTAGCCTAGTTTTCCAGCAGTCCTTTTGTTTTCAGAAAGAGTTGTGTTGTAACTTAGATATAACAGCCACTTGTATAAACTGTATTTGGTGGAGTGCATCTCTGAAGTAGCCCATAGACAATTACCACAGACTCAAGTTAATTCTTTTGCATATGCATAGCTGACCAAATAAAATAGTTTCAGACTGTTAAAGCCCAGGAACTTGTGTTGTAGAGCTTGGAAAGCTATGAAACACATAGAAGAATTCATGCCCTACAGAAACTCATTGTATTTCTTCAGCTCTTTCAGCAGGTTACAAACACTTCTCTCCTAGATGAATCTAGAAATAATCTATCAGTTTGCATAAAGATTTCAAATTTTCACAATGCCTTTAAATCTCTGCTGCCATAAGTAAGAAGATGGCTTTTCTAGTAGGGCAGCCAATAATATTTGTCTCCCTATGAATGGTGAAATATTGCATACAGTTGCAGTTAATGTTCTTAGTCTGAAAAGAAGTAGTTTCTCCAAATGGTCTTGTGGTATGTGCTTTCAAACACTGATGCAACGTGCCTCTGGAGCACATGACAGATGGTTAAGCAAGGACATTTCAGGTAGTGAATTTGGTGATTTAGGTATCTATGTCTCATTTTAAATTATGTGATTTTTCTCTTCTTAATCTCTTGCATGGTATTCAGGTACAAACACAGGATCTTTGTACATTGAGTGAAGCCATGTGTACGTTCACATATATGTGTGTGTTATCATTTGTCTTTTGGAGAATGGCAAATTGAAACACAAGATGTTTATTCAAGTAATGATGGGTCAGCCTCTCTGGAAAGCTTCATAAAGCATACCTTGAAATAAGTATTGGATACATTAGCAAAGTCAGATGCATGCTAATCAAACTGTGAATTAGGAGGCATTGCTGCTTTTTTTTTCAGGAATGAGCAATTGAATTTGAACTGTTTGCTCAAG
Source organism: Mesitornis unicolor (assembly GCF_000695765.1). Lineage (NCBI taxonomy): Eukaryota > Metazoa > Chordata > Aves > Mesitornithiformes > Mesitornithidae > Mesitornis > Mesitornis unicolor. Next base: position 40,279 of record NW_010197032.1, read on the forward strand.
GGTTTGAAATCTTCAGGGAATTCAGATTCTCATTCTGCCCTAATCTAAGTGCTAACAGTCTTCCCTCCGGTTTGAGTTAATGAGAATTGCATGGCATCATCCACAAAAGTGTAATTTGTAGGGATTAAAGTGATAGGAAGGAGCAGTTATTAGCTGTCATTTGAGTTATTTTCCTTTATATTTTTATTTTATAAAAATAAAAAGTGAAAGTATTTTTATAATTTCTGGCATAACACCACAACACAATATCTGCTCTGTTTCTGACAACATTGCAGAAAGTCAAATGTCGTCATAGAGTGCCTAATAATGCATCCACGAAGGCCTATATCACTATTTGATGTGTTCATTGTGACACAAAAAATGGAGGAGTTTTACATTCAAGGATAATATTTGCACATTCGTGGAAGAAGCATAGTGATCTGCATCTGCTTCCTGAAACATCTTGGAGATCGTATGCATGCTTGTGACTCATCCTGCTTGATATTAGACACTGTGTTTGTTTGAATTGCACAACATACTGATCCCACCATGTACTGACTGTTTCCTCATGTTACCCGTCTGGATCTGTTGTCGTGCCTCTTCATGCATGCTTATTGAACAGTGAAGCCAAGTGACACTGTAATTGCTAATTCCATTCTCTGGTTTGGCAGGTCACTCCTATATTCTAGCTGTGCAAAAAAAAAATAAATGGTGCTAACTTCAACCCATACCTTGCCAGCATGTTTAATGTTGTGGGTAAGCAGTTTGCACTAATAATTTGATTTAGAGAAATTGCATTTCATTTCCTTGCAGATCAGCCATCTGAATATTCTGCTTATCTGCTATATTATTTTTTTTTCTCATGGGCAATAATCATCAGTCTTTATGCTCAGCTGAATTCTCAGTACCAGGAGAATTAGGGGCTAGAAGTTACAGCTGAGTGCTGAGCTGAGCTGAGATCAGTTGTCAAACTGCATGGCAGTCAAGTGGCTAAAATTCAGGCCAAGCCAAAATGCCGTTGAAGTTTCAGTGTCTGGAATCCATTGCTGAGCTATATGGCAAGTGTCAAAGTGAGCAGGCCAAAAACTATTCCTAGGTGTAAGAGGAACAGCAAGCGTGTAAGCCTACTGGAACTTGCATGATGCATTCAGCGCTGACAAAATCCAGGTCATGTTGGCTTTAGTTGCTAAGGGCCTATTTCAATACTCAAGTAGGCCAGTGGGTGTTTTTCTTTTTCTCCACTTTGGAGTGAAACCAAACCTTGTGGAAAGCATTTTTCCCCGCTCTGAGTTTATGCTAGAAGTGTTACAATAATCTGCTTGCAATGAGGAAATATTATTGCCTGAGAAACTACCCATGAAACAGAGTCTTTGTGGTATTTAAACCTGATGGTGTTAACATGGAGAATCCAGTATCACTGGACTTCTTTTCCTTAGGCATTTGATGTCCATTACAAGCTAATAATAATTTTAACCATTGAGGGCATTGCATTTTCTTCCGTGTTTGTGAGAATATGTTTAGCATATCTGCTGTCTGTGTTAGCATTACTAAGTGTAACAGGCAAGTGAGCCTTGTGTGCTGTAACCCTTGATTTATCAAAATTGTTCTCAGATTTTGCTGGGTTACTTGTAAGAGTGTTTTCTTTTTGTTGTGTACTTCATCAGATGAGCATACGAAGCAGGAGGTTAATCCTCACTGCATCAAAGAACATGCATACTGCAGTCTACTGCAAATGTTTGAGATCTAAGGCCAGCTAGAAGAGAAAGCAGTCTTCCATAAGCCACGTAGGTTTTGCCAGAATAATTTTTATCAGAGTCCTCTAGTTCTGCATTGAACTGTTCCAGATAGCAAATACAGCAATCTTTTTTTGTACATAGAATGTCTCCTTCAGATAACTCTGTCCAAGAGTGAAACTGTTTTCATACCCAGAGAAAACTGCTTGAAGTCTGGTTATTAGCATAGTTCAAAGCTGGACCTGTTCTATAGATATTTAGCATTTGGAGCAGTGTGTGCAACCAGTTGGGGATGAGAACACAATGTACTTCCAAAAAAGAAATCTTTCTGTTAAGCAGAGGATAAGTTAATTGCTGGGAATTTCTTTCTCAAATCCCAAATGTTCTTTATTTCTTATTAAACGTACAGAAATATCTTCAGTCTCTTTAAATCTCAATATTAAAATGTCCATATCAGTGAGATTTCTGACTCAAATGTCAGTTATTTGTGTTTTGATGAGCAATTCTTGGTTGACTAAAAGGAATCTGTGGGCTGCTATAATTTGTTTTAAAGTTACTTGCCTGATAGGGCAAGCTGATTCATATTTTCCTTGCTAGGGTCATTCTTCATTTTCGTTGCTGTTATATTATATAACTGCAATACTACTAATGCATTTATGTAACATGAATTGCATTTTGCAGTGGAAAAGATATTTCTGCAATATATAACTGTATATCCGGTTTCTCTTCAGATTGGTTCTTTGAGCAGTAAAATAGAATCCTTCTTCCTGGCTTCACCTTGGTGAACCCGAGATGGATTATGAGGCTGAGGGTGAAGACAATGGGAACAACATTCAGGCTTATTATTAATTGGGTGGAAATAATCTGACAATTGGAAAACTGGACCCACATGTGTCACTGGGAGATAGGACTCTCGGTCATTATGATAGCCTTCTCAGGAAATGCCGTGAAGCAGAATGTCTCTGAGAAATTACATCAGCCTCTTCAGCTGCACAGGCTGTAGCCCCATTTTGGAGAAGTGCCTTGTGGGCTATAGGGCTGTTGCTGGCTCTGTTCCCTGACACAGTGGGAGATACACACCCAGCCCTTCCTTCTCTTCCTTAGGGATCAACTAGTGTGCAAAGGACTAAGCAGTTAGGGCCAAGTGGGCTTCCTGAAAAACCCTTCAACATCTCCCATGGATGTGGAAACACAGGTGTGGTGGGACTAAAGAAAAGCTGTAGGTGCACTGGACAACCCAACCTTTAGTTGGTTGCTGAGCTGGTTTTCTTCATCCAGTAATAATGTATCTCACCTGAAAACACTGTTAAAGATCAGAATCCTCCTTGTGGATACCATATGACCGAGCATTATGAGAAATGATGTGTGACAATGGTGCCTGAGATGTCACCAACACGTGGTGCTGAATAGAAATGCTATTGCCTTTAAGTGAGTGATATATGCAGATGTATTTGGGTTATCTTCAAAAGCAGTATTAGGGATTTACCTAGTCATAGAATCATTGAGGTTGGAAAAGATCCTTGAGATCAAGTCCAACCATTAACCTAGCACTGCCAAGTCTACCACTAAACAATGTCCCTAAGCCCACATCTACAGGTCTTTTAAATACCTACACTAATGGTGACTCAGCCACTTCCCTGGGCAGCTCATTTCAATACTTGATCATCACTTAAGTGAATAAATTTTTCCTGATATCCACTCTAAACCTCCTCTGGTGCAACTTGAGGCCATTTTGTCTTGTTCTATAACTTCTTACCTGGGAGAAGAGACTGATACACCATCTCAGCACAACCTCCCTTCAAGTAGTTGTAGAGAGTGATAAGGTCTCCCTTCAGAGTGTGTGAGGGCAAAGTAATCTGTGTGGGACACATTAGCACTTTAAGGTGAGAGGGAGCTGGTCACAGTAAAGAAAGTGCCACGGACCTGCAGGAGCAGTAACTTTTTGATTTCTCTGAGTTCACTCTTATATGATTGATTTTCCATTTTAATTCTCTCCTGTGACTGACCCTTCTGCTGCATGTAAACTGTGTAGGACATTGGCTAGGGGCAAAGAGAAACCTTCTAAAAAGCGCCAACATCTGAACAGTGCATAGCGGAATTTTTGCCATAGAAAGTGCCAAAAAGATCTCCAGGGTCTGGGGCTCTTTATCAAGAATTCTTATCTTCTGGAAACATCTTCAGCTTTGGAAAGCGCCCTCTTCTGCCAACAGCCTTCACCTCAGGCTGTCAGGCTTTCCTCTGGCACCTGGATAATGTCCGATTCAATTGCTGCTTTTGGCAGCATCTAGGAAAGAATCAGCTGAATTGGAAAGAGCTCTGCATCATCCAAAACAAGGTGTAATTTACTCTTCTCATGGGATTCACAGTGTTTGGTATCTAATAGCTCAAATATCTTCCACTCCGTAAACACATTTATACTGAGGTTAACAGGGAAATTTATCCATGCGAGGAAAGTGTATTTTGGAATATTTCTCAGTTTGAAGTCTTCAGTCTCTGTTAGTAATTTGCTGTGTGTTTGTCCCTTTATCACTGCAGCTTCTAACGAACAGGTTAGGCAAGCATCTGCTAGGAGGGGTTTAGGTATTGCAGATCCTGCTTAGATGACCTTTTGGGGTCTATTTCATCCCTGTGCTCTCTGATACTGTGTCTTTGCCAGCTTACTCTTACGAGCTTCTAAATATGTTTGAAGATTAATGGTTAGCAATGAAATTGCTACTTCCACAGAGCAGCTGTGATACAGTAGGATTGAAAATTGCCAACATCTTAATGCATATTGAATTCAGAGAAAGCAAATTGCTTCTTGTAAACTTTACTGCTATGTAATAGTCTAACAATTTTTAAAGAACGTCCTTTGAGAAACAGAGGTTTGTATCTCAGTAGTTTGGGTTTGTTTTTTTTCCTTTTTCTGGGAGCTTTTTCTAATAGTGAAACTTCTAGATAAATTATACAATACTAGTTATATAAGGCAACAAATAGATTTGTTATTAAATTTATGTAAATACTAGAAGTCTTATGGAAGCTGTCATTGCCTGGAATACAAGCCACAGAAATAAAAATGGAGAAATGCCTGATCATACTTCGCAGTCCAGGTGAGTGGAATCAAGGGCCAATTACTTGATAGGAAATAGGGCCACAGGGCAGAGCAGAGGCAGAACTCCGTTTGTGGGTGGATACCCAAAGATTTTCCCCTTACCCCCTGAGAGATTTGCTCTGTGTTGCTATTATTGCTATGTTACGTGACTTCTCTGTTCTTATCTGTGGTCCCCCCACCCCCCTGTTGTTTAGGCAGAGGTTTTCTGGTACAGGCACATTACCACATCCATGAAAAATGTTTTGCTGCTGTGTGATTTGGTAGTCAGTCATTACCTTACTATCAGATAAAGCCTATCTGATTCAAGAATTTTATTCACTGTTGAATAAACATTTCTGATAATTTTTTTAATGGGAATAACTGAAAGAGTAAAGCTCAGTTATTGTCCTTTGGAGGCATGCCAGTTTAAGAGGTGCCTTCTTATTTTCTTCCAGTTCTCCAGCAGGATGCAAGTTGTAATTTTTCTCTGTTTGTGAAATCTTAGGGCCATTCTTAGCTGTTGCAGAGCCAATTCTTCCTGTGTTTCTTAGCTGATCACTCCATGCTTAGCAAACACAACAAATAGGTGTTACTGTGAATTTGGGTTGTTGTGCGCAAGATTAGACCAGATTTCTATTGCCTTTGAACCAGGATCCTAGTCAAACTAGGGAAAGGAAAAGGAGGAGGCAAGTATGTAGCAGTGCTCTGCACGTAAACTGGGATCTTTTTTCTTACCCAGATACACCAATTGCCATATAACTTGAGGCTGGTTTTCAGGTCTCTTCCTCCTCCCAGTGAGCAGCACCACACTCCTCAGTCAATAATACTGCTTTCAGAGAAAGATAATATTAACATGTAGCCCAGGAGAAGTCAAGAAAAGCAGCAACTGTGGCTGAATCATCTATGCAGGTGATCTTGCAGTCTGATGTAGATCCAATTGCAGAACTAGGTTAATGTTTGTTCCATCTGAGAGGAAGGAACGTTAACGGTACGGATGGGAGCTCGACAAGCAAGAGTAGATGGGAAGAGAGATTCAAGCAGGATTTCCAAGCTGCTACTGTGAACAGCCCTAACTTTCCTCCTCCTCCTCCTCATGTACAGCACCACGAGGTGTCAAGGATGCAACGATCGCTATGCTCTCCCAAGGGTGAGGAGGAGGAAATTAGTATGTGCAAACTAAGGCCACCAAAGCAAATTGTTAGAAGCATGGTTAGACAGGAGGAAACATTTTTTAAAAAAGAATGAAAAAAAATATAAATCTACAGTGCCAAATTTTATTTCTGATGGGGGGGAAAAAGGTTTTGGTTTTTTTTTTCTGTTGAAGGAAGGATTTGGGAATTTAGTACTTTTTCTTTCCGCCTTTCTGAGACATGTTTAAAAATATTTCTGTTTTTATTTTTTTTTGAATGTGACAAAAGAATTTGAGAGGAGAAAAACTGTTTTCCACTTTTCTTACATTTTTCTAAAACTTTCCAACACCATTTTATAGCAAGAGAGAGGAAAAAAAGAGGTAATTTTTTTCTGTGATAATTCCCTTTTCTCAAGTCTTCTCTTTTAACCAGAGTTTCTATAGCTTTTTAAATATGGAAAAGCTTTTCAGGGAGGGGAGAATCCACTTTTCTTTTTCGTATTTGGCAGAAAACTTTCAACAATCTTTGGTTGGAATGACAAATACCTTCCTGTAACCAGTGTTTCCATATTCTTTATTCATTGCAATTCTATCTGTGAGTGAACTTATTCTTTCAGTAGCATTGAGTTAACAGAGGTGGCCAGCTTTTTTGTGTTCATGGCAGAACTGGTCCCTTAATCCGATTTTCCTGGGACAGTGGGCTGTTACAAATATGTAAAGGAAATGAGTTCACAAATGTTTCAAATTAACAACTCCATCAATAATTTTAAAAGCTACAGTGATAACTTCACAGAGCACATCCTTTATTATTTACTACAGCTACTACCTTCAAGGTTGACTGTTTTCGTTCAAACCCCTTCTGTTATTTGGCCACAATAATCTGTAACTTTCTCCCCTGTCCAAAATCTTCCAGTCTTGGTTTCAATACAAATCCTGTATAATACCTGGAGTCTAATGTCTCCCTCTTCCATTCTGAGAGTCAAGCTGCAGGGACTTTTTTCCTGGCATTTTAGTACTGGTATGATGCAATGAAGTGATAATTTCTTTAGCACAGTTAGAAGTTCTGTGGGAACACGTATAACAAATCCATTAGACAGGAGTGAAGTGTTGACAAAGGGCAGGGCTTCACGATAGTGTTCGTGTTAGCTCATTCTGCTTCTGGTAAAATTCAGTTTGCCATTTCCATAAACTAGGTATGAATCCAGGTTAGTGATTGCAATCAAGTTGGCTGGCATTAATGCTGGAGCGTATTGTCTTTACAAAGATAGGTTGGGCTGGGCTGATTGTTACATGGGATGGTTAAATTCACATTGGATAAACAATGAGCCCTAAGGCAAGACAAGAATGCTTGTGTTCTTTTCTTCCTTTTTCTTTTTTATGTTTTCCATAAACTGTTACAGCCTTTTTTAGCATGTTGGACATTCCCATTATGAGTAAATGTCTGGTCTCTGGATGAAACTACAGAGAAAAGAAGCACCATTCAAAGAAAATATCTTCAAAAGAATAGCAGTGGCTTTGCAGATTTTCATGCAATGACTCTTCATTATGTTTATAATTCAAAACATTAGCAATATAATAAAATATATTGAATACGTTGAACATTCACACCACAGGGTGTTGAACCATCTTGCATTCTCAGTGCACCTCTAGGTTTTGTGTACCTTGGTTTTCTTGTCTGCTGAAGGGGATAATGTTATTTGCTAGCTTCTACAAAGAGATTTGAGATTGCTGTGAGAACATTAAACATGCCAAAGCACTGATGTTAATAAAGTTATGAATTCAAAACCTAAACTCACTCAATGGGGTTTTTAAGACTGTAGATAAGGACTTGGTGAAATTAAAAGACTCTGAAAAATGGCTTATTTCTATTTTCTGAGGGATTGCCCCTGGGAAATCTTATCCTTAATTGCTGCTCTTGGATGAAAATACTTCCAATATGTTTGTCTAACTGGGGCAGGTAGGGAGGATGGTGATCTTTCTTTTACAAATCGTTCTTTGAAAGGTGATAGATGATCTACTGAGGGACAAATCAGATAGGAATCTGAAGTCACATGGCAGCTTTTCCTTGCAGTGATGAAGTCTCCTTTTGTTAACTTTTGGATGGTTGTGTCGTTCATCAGGTTGGGTCAAATGGGTGTATCTGATCTCTGGCAGTGAAAAAGTACCTGCTCTATGGTGACCAAGGGGGTAACAAAGCTTCTAATCAGGTGAGAGGTGGACAGGTGCTTTTCTGTGTCCTCCAATATCTGGAAACTCCAGAGCTCTTAAAGGAAGTTTACACAAAAGTTGCATATACAAATTTATTTTATTTTCTCTTTCCCCACCCCACCACCAGCTCATTTGAAAAGCTGTGCTTTGAAAGTATACCTGTGAAGCTGATAAAGCACAATAGAGGGCACTGGCTTTCTGTTAGAATAAGTATTTTTTTTGTCTCCTCAAAAATTCCCTTCTTCGCTTCTGCAGTTGAGCATGCTCAAAGCCAGCGAGTGTGTGCACATGTGTAGTTTTGTCTCCCAAAGATACAATTATCTGCAAAACATCTCCTTAAATAAACAGCCCTCTCCTACAAAAAGGAGGTATGCCAAGGGTCAAAAGGGCCAGCTCTTTGTTAGATTTCCCCCCTGCTCTGCAGTTAGAGATTTCCTGTGTGAGATTTGCCTACATATACATGCATATATACATAGCCTAGCTTATTTATGTGTGTGTATATATATAATGCTAAAAATCTGTACATACAAACATATATATATGTGTGTGTGTGCGCACACATATATGGCTTTTTGAGCTAAGCTATAGGCAACTCCTGGTAGATGAAAACCAAAGCCAGTAGCTCCCCAGACAGCCTTGCAAGAATGCAAAGTCTGTTACGTATTAAGTGGATGGAGTAAAAGAGGTCACAGTTTATTGTTTGCTTTTGGGTTGCTTGCTCAGTTTTGCCAGGGTGGAGAGCTGCAGGGCAGATTTGGAAGGTGAAATAAACAGGGAGAAAAAGACCCTGAAAGCACATGAATTAGGAGTGATCACCTTGGGATCTGTCTGTGAGCACTTTTTATTTTTTTTTCATTTTTTTTTTTTAGCAAAAGAGTGTTGGCTTCTGGAATACGCTTCTCTTCATACCTGTACAGGACCTCATATCTGTGTATATTGGGCTACTCCAAAACATTTTGTTTCCCAGTGTCATTGTCAGCATGTGTCAGTATGCCAGTGAGAGCACATTGGCACACAGACCATGAGCACATCGAGCTCTCATGGTTACAGCTACTGCATTTGTCTCTGTCCATGCAGAGAGCACCAGGTATTAATCTGTGAATGCCATGGCAAACATAAGGGGATATTTATTACCATACCAGTCGCTTGAGAGAACCAAAGCATTGTGCTGGGGAGCTGGGCATGTGAACAAACCCCAGTGTAGTATGTGCACTCTACTCAGTGCATCAAGAGTATGTTTAGAAATCTTGAAGGGAATGAAGAGTGGATTGCTGAAGTCTGTATAACATCTGTAGTTTATGTGATGTTACTTGGACAGCAGGGTGAGATAGAAAGATACAAAAGCATGAGTGGTAAATCACTGAACTCTCTGCTGTTCTGAAAGGAACATGAGCTTGGAAACATCGGTGTGCTTTTCTTAATATGAAGGGCTGCAATTAGCAGCTGTACATGAAGAGTTTAATCAAACCTGGTAAAGCTGGACTGCTCTGGTTGAAAGCAGGGTTTAGCTCACTTGCTGTTACTGAGATATATCAGGTGATTAGGAGTTATCAGAGGGGTATGAAGGAGGTGAGCAGCTACTTGCATCCCTTCCCATCAGCACAGGACTCCGTTGCAAATGTATTTTATTTGATTGCTGCAAGTCCAAAACAAGAACTGTTGTAGTAATTATGTTTTCCAATTTAACAGCTCAGGATAAAAAGCCAAGAGATTTTCATTCATGTGCTTGTGTATGCATCCCCTTTCCTCTTAGAAAGAGGTAAGAGAGTGGTCCTTGTTTTCCTCATTGCCAGAGGGTTTGGAACTGCTGGAAGTAGGAGATTTGTCTTGGCAATTTAATCCCTCTTTCTTATAAGCCAGGGGCCAACAGAGGAGTAGAAAATGCAAATCCAGAAGAAAATAAAATCTGCAAGGTTGGCTTTTCTCTCCTCTACCTGCTCCCCTCTGAAACTTAATTTGTTTTTGGGGGAAGCTGAGAAATTTCTTTCTGCCCCTCCAAAGGCCAACCTGCCCTGCATCCAGCGCACCCATGTACACAAATGCTTCTTTGCATCTGGGCTCACTGTGGTCTCCTGTGGCCCCAGGGAGATGAGTGAAAAATATTCTGTAAATGCTGAACCCTGTAGTCAGTGTTTCTCACTCTGGTTTGATCTGAAATCTTCATCGCAGTGGGTGCTGCAGACAGCAAGAAGAGATACCTGCCCCCTGTCCACTCTTACTACAGAACAGGTCCTGTGAGACCTGTGTGCTCCCTCTGGAGAGAAGACAGGAGAGCATTTCTTTCACATCAGTTGTGCAAGAATATGCAAAAACCTCTCTGATTTTTCAGGTTATTTGTGAGTGTTGGCAAGGCTGGTGTTTATTAAGGTACAACAGGTATGTGAGAGTTCTCCACAGCAGTTTACTTCAAAACCCAAATGTTTTTCTGTCATTGGAACATCTGTGGTGATGAAAAGGAAGAATAACCTGAATAAATCAGTCTGAGTATAATGCAGCATCCTTTCTAAAGTTTGAACAGTCAAAAACTCTGGAAATCAGTTGTTCGTTTTCATACCAAATTTAATGCCACTGACTTCAAGTTACTCTTCATTTTCTGTGTAAATGAGAGGAGACTAGGAAGAACTTCTACTAACATCTTACTAAGTGAGTAGGAGATAATAAAATACAGTGGATAAATGCCTTCAAAAGAACAACAAATTGCTTATTAGGTTTTCTGTCTTTGGAAGAATCAATAGCCTAGCAGCTGCCAGGGTCTCAAAGTTGCATCCAGGTCCTTTCATGACACAAAGGAGAGAACATTTCAGTATGAAGTGGTGAACTGAACCGTGGAACGAATTGGTGTCAGTTCTTGATTCCTTGGAATCTAGACCAGAATCCCTTCTAGAAAATATGAGTTAGTTAAATGCATTCTTCCAATTTAATAATAGTATGAAATATGATGATTTATGAGATACTGGAAGTCAAAAGTAGTAATCTGGAAGTTTTTTTAGTCATACGGGCTGTAGATCTGTGAATGAAATCTCAGGCCTTGGGCCGACTGAAGCCAAACAAAATAAGAGGAAAACCAAATGGAGGTTGAGAAGTAAAAAATTAAATTGCATTACCCACATTTCTGCTTTAAATCTATGAAGTTTCTTTGTTGTTTGGCTGGATTCAAGGCTATACAAGTAAAAATCTTTCCTTGAAGTGTCTTGTACCATCCAGTAAGTTCCCAGTTATTATTCAGGCAATTTGAAACCAGAGGTATAGCATTAGATAAATAACATCTGTCAAACAGCAAGGTTAATTCTTTGTAATGACAGACATATACTAGTTTAATATCAGTCCAAATAATGGTTAGTGGGAAGATCAGCTCTCCCAGGCCCTTACAAAAAAACAGGGCTGGTAACAGAACACCACCAAGGGTTCTCAAGCTTATTTTGGTTATCAAGACAATGACCTCCTTCCCCCAGAGCATGGATGGGAACCATGTGAGAGGCCCTGGAGACTCTCCATCACTGCTGAGCTCCTTTCCTCCCCTTGTGTTGAGAAGAGCTGTAGGTATGCTTGTGCTTGCAAATTCTGCTTCTTGATGCTGCAGTACCTGTTGCACAAGGGGGTCCATGGGGTGACAGGACTTGCATGTACAGTAGCCTTTGATCCAACCAGCAGTCCTCTCAAATCACTGAGCCACTCACCTATAAGCCTTTTACCTTTCCCATGGTACAATGTGTAGACAACTGCAAGGACCTGCCAAATTCCATTTATTAGGAAGGAAAGTTTTAAGCAGTGTACAGGAAAGCACCACTGCCCCACATCAGAGAAACATAAACAGAGAATAAGCCTCAAGTTTTTTTGGTATGGGAAGCCTGGAGATATGAAACATCACTCAGTGACAACTACGAGTCGTTCATATGTAAGTGGGTTATTATAAGGCTGAAATGAGATTCCTGAGGCATCAAAATAACACCAAAAGCAACCTTGGAAAAGGTGCAAGTGATGCTGTACACTCTCATCACTTTCACAAAAATACATCTTCAAGGAAGAGAATATGTTAAAAATTTCTGAACCTTTATAAGGAAGCAAGTCCTTCAGGAGAAATTTTACAAATGTAGCTTATTTGACAAGATAAAATTGACTTTCCTACTTGACCCAATAGAGGATATCACTACCTGGAATCTTGTTACAGCAGTGTGCTTTTAATAACCAACAATATTTGCATCATACTTTACATTTAGAAAGTTCCAGTTGCTGCCTGGATGCTCATCACCATACTTTTGCTTGAATTGACTTGTGGTGTGGACTTTAATGGGATCTCACCTGTTTGTCCCTGTAGAGTATTTAGCCTGTGGGTTGTACTCAACACACTTGAAAGTTGCTATGAATCTGCCTTTCTGGAGCTTGAAGTTTTAATTGCTGTGTTTTGAGTGGATTTACTGGAGGGAAGAGCACTCTGTTTTAAAAGTGAAGGTATCCTCCACCTGCTTAAATTAAAACACACAAGATGTGGCAACTCAGGAGCAATTAATTTCAGTAATAATATTAGCTGGTTATTTCAGAGGCAAGTCTGGGTGGCACTGTGCATGTCGGATTGTGCAGCTGTTCTTCATCAGATGTGATCTGATGCAGACACTCAACTGATTTTACTGGAGCTCAGCTGACTTGCATGAACTGAAAAGGTGACCTATGGCATGTCCTGTGACTTCTCCTTTGAAACCTCAGTCATACCTTTGCTCAGCTGTGCTGTTTCTACTTGTCTTTTCCTCTCATGTGCTTGCTGTAGTCTCTCCTTTCTCACCCGAACAAGACCAAATGTTCTCATTGTAGGATAACACCATGTTCGTGCACCTTACCAGCTCCAGATTTTGACTTCCAACAGTAGGACATCCACAACAGCAAATTAAATATGAGAGAAAGATTTTGGCCATAAGTGAGATGTGTTTGAGTAAGCAACTCAGCTTAGTGTTCAGATTCTTTTAAGTGGAGGCTTTTCCCCCCCCCTCTTGTCCTACCACTTTCACTCTTGTAAGGGTTTTTTGCCTTCAGTAGCTGTGGTGGAGAATCTGACTCTCTTGTTCTCAACAGGGAAAGGAGGGGCTTGTTTATCACTTCACTCCATCTACAGAGTCTGGCCTGCTAACATCGTTGCTTATGAATTCGAGTGTGAGAATATACTTCACAGCTCGTATGAGAGTTTGCTACTTTGACTGTTGAGTTCTTGTGGCTGTTGGTGATGCAATCATGTTGGGAAGGTGCAGCTCCAGGCAAAGAAACTTTTCTTTGAACTTCTGCTACAGCTATTAAAAATAGGTCAGAGTAGAGAAAAGTAGGTCTAGTTTTGAAGAGTATGTTAAGCTACTCAGTCTTGCATTGTAGACTAATACATGATCAAGACAATAGTGACAAAATCTGTCTCATTAACATTAAAACTTTTACTTAGTAAAAAACTAGTTAGATGTACAAAATACAGTTTCATACACCAGGTAAGAAGAGTTAAGAATCCAACGTTTCCCATAGCTAATTCCTTTGTTTCCTCTTCCCCCTCCCCACCCACCCAAAAAAGGAAAAAAAATATCCAAAACAGAACAAAAAGACAAAAAATACCCACAAAAAACCAAAACCCGCAAAAAACAACAGTCTGACTGCCAGTTTCTGGCTTTGTTTAATGAATTTTATTTTATCAGTGTGTGAAGTAAAAGAAATCCCACAATAACAAATCAAGATGAGCAGGTAAGCAGAGATTTCAGAGATATAATGGCGGATTATTATAAGCTAAGCCAATGCATGAAAATTATAAATACTGGATGGTAAAGAAGTCAGCTGTTTGGAGCTACTGTCTGAATGATATTAAGGATATTGATTAACCAACATGATACATGGGTAACTTCAGTGAGATTTGCACACAAGGAAGAAGTTAGTTCTTTATGTTGGGTTGTACTTCTGCCCTGTGCCAAATCATTGTGACATAAATGAGCTCAACTCAGTTGATTTCATTTGTATTTGCAGATGTTGCATCTCACAGTTTCTGTATGTTTTACATTGCCTCTATCTTCATGGAAGCACAAGACAAACTTTTCAGAAGCATCTAAGAAATGTAAGAGGCTCAAAGTCCACTAATTGAGGGATCTAGATGCTTTCATTATGAGGCTTGTGAAAACTTTGAGTTCTTTTCCCATTTCAGAGGCAGATGTTTTAGGGTGGTGAAAGGGATTCATGCTGGGTTCATCTTCTTGTTCACCCATGCTAATTGGAGAAAAAAAACACACCAGAAAATTTTTGTTGTCTTAACTGGACTCAAAAACTTTCCCTTGTGGCCTTGTGCATGCTTTTCCTGTAGCAAGATCTAGGATGCAGGCACAGAAGGAAGAAAGAAGCCAAGCAAATGACTGCATGCTGCAGAGGTTCATACTCTGGTTGAGAGGAGAGCATGCAACTTGGGATATCTTTAGCTGTGTTATTTTTGGGGCTCTGTGATAGCTAGGGTAGCACTGCCCAAAGTCATGGGTGAAAAGGAAGAGTGTGTGAGGCATAAAAAAAAAAAAGCCAGGTAACCCTTCCTTCTTCCAGAGAAGCAGAAGGCAAACACATCCCTTTCAGTTGTCTTAAAAAGTAAATAAGGTTTTCCAGGGAGTGGGATTGGCCCTATGCTCTTTGTTTTATCCTGGGATTCATACAGAGTTACACTATTGCTTTTGGTGGGGTTACCTCAGACTGATGTGAGCACTGACAACAGCCCAGTCTGGGGTCACATCAATAAATCACTTTCATAGTTGGTGATACATTTGGATGTACTCACTTATGAAGCAGCCCTCTACTGGATTGTGTGCTTTGAAATGGTAACAAAAAAGTAAGTATTTACTTTAGTAATTTTTAGATTATCTCATTATTTTCCTTTCCAAATTTACAGCAGCTGGTGTTAAAAAAAAACCCAACCAACAAACAAAAAAAACCCCAAAACATTAAAAACCAGACCCAACACCCCTTTGCCCTGTACAATGGAAGAACTTGTGTGTTTTCAGTAAGGACGTGTTTTGCTAGAAGCATAATCCAAAGGTACTTTCCAGAAATGCCGGCAACTGTTTGACGCATTGCTTTAATTTGTTGTGGCCATTATGGTTGCTATGATATTTTCAAAGCTCCCAAGGGATGACCCTGACCTGTGTTTGAGCATGGCCAGTTCAGGCATCTTTTTGGTAGGTCTGGCAGAATTAAATTTGCTGGCCGAAGGTAAGAGAGCTAATGCCTGTCTGCTCCTGCCACCAAGCTGGAGAAGTGCCCTGAAGAAAACCCAGGCCAGCTGCTGCTCTTTCTTTTGCGTGATAAGAAACCAGGGGAAAGTAACAGCTGTTTGGAGGAGGCAGCTACCTTGCATGATGGTTGTTCGTATGCCTCTGCAGCCCCTCTTCTGACCCGCAGCAAGCTTGGCTTTCCCAGGCTCTGGTGTAGGCAGCAGCAGGGAGTTTGCTGCCTTAAGCATCTCCCTTTATTACTTGGGCTGAGTCGAAACACTCTCACTAATCATCACTACACCGCAGATGTCTTGAAAAAGCTTGGACAAGTTATGTTGCTAAGCATGCCTGCATCGTGCCTCAGAAGCTTTGGTATCCCCATGCCTTCTCTCTCTGTGGAAGGAGCTAAATAAAGAGATTTTTATTATTCTTTCAGACTCCTAAATTTTTCCAGAACGTTGTTGCACTTTGGGTATCTGCGGGAGAGGGCAAGAAAACCGAGACAGGTTTCCTGCCAGTAACTATTTTGCATATGCTAGGCAGAGGAAAACTTGAGGGAGGGGAAGGCAGTGCAGAGAATTATCTCACTGAGGCAAAGACAAAATGCAGAAGCCAGAAACTTGCTTGGGGGCAGCTGGCCCCTTTGCTGGCCTGCTATGGGGCTCTCTCCAGCTGAAAAGCAGCCTGCTGTACTTCTCTGCTTTTATTTGAGACAAAGCAAGTGGCTGAAGGTTGGACGGCATGGCAAGGGCCACGTTTCCACTTTGAGGATTAAAGGGTCCTGTCTGAGTGAGTTTAGGAACAGCAGAAGTATAACTTCATCTTGTGTTGGCCACTGAGGTTTGATTCTCTGGGAGGCTGCCTTCCAGGGGCTTTTCAGCAAAAAATAAAATAATGAAACAGAGCTAGACTTAATGGTTCTTAATTGAGCGGATCTCCCCTGGAATGAGTGGGTTGTTTACTGCTTTGCAGCCCACAGACTTTAACCCAGCATTTGTTTTTGGACTCCTATTTTCTCTGTTTGAGACTGAAGGAAAAATTAAAACAAACAGAAATTGTAAAATGAATTTTGAGCTGAATTCTGCTCCGCAGTGTTTTATGATGTTTCTGTTGGCTTGCAAAGGAACAAGGAAATTTTTTTGGTGTAAGGAGTTCTCACCCAGCATGGCATCAGCCTACCCAGCTCCTCTTCTACCTCCATCTCTGCAGCATCTCATGCATAAGATAGAGAAGAAGTAGGTGCAACTGGTACATGGTCTGCTGGATACCAACAAAACTTGGCTGCTAGGCAGGTCTTTCAGAGCCATTCCCACAAGTCAGCAGCTCTGAGATGGATGGACAATCTTGGGACACATGGAGAACATGACTTCCTAGTTTGGGAGTTGGATCGAATCTTTGTGGCGCTTGGTTGTTACAATTCGTTGGGCGTGACAAAGAAACAGCAGGCAAAGAGAACAGAATGAGGGGAAATGAAACTTATATGACCAAGATGTCACTAAGTTTTGCATAGAAAAACTTTTCTTTGCACTGGAATTATGGATGAATATGAATCTGCCTGAAGTGGTTTGGTTTTGCCCCCATGACCATGAGAATCATAATTCCCCATTACACCAGGCAATCTAGACAATAGGAAGCAGATAATGGGACATTTCTGTCACCACTAAGGAGGGCTTCCATTAAATTGCTTGTAGGTCTTTGGAAAGGTCAGTCAAAGCTTAAGCAACCCCCTGTTGTTTGACAACATCAGAGCTCAAACACCATGATCCTGAAGAACTCAGCTCTTTAAAAAGGGGGATGTTTAATTACCTTTTGAAAGCTGGCAGCAGGACAGGATGTGAGGATGTTTTCTTTCTTTTGTGTCAGTTGAACAAGTTACTATTTTGGTACATGAGAGCAAGTAACCTACCGCAGTAGAGGAGACTGTCCCTTCCTCTGACCTGCTGTTGGGAGAAAAGCAAAGGCAGGAGGATAATAGTGAAGGTGAGCCTGCTGAAGGAAGGAAGCCTTGACACAAGAATGTTTGTAGAAGGGGAGGCAGAGGCTCCCTATACCTTTCTTAATGTTGTATTGGCATGTCGATTCCATGTGCCTTTAAATATATACTTATTTATTGGCCTTGCTTTGCAGGAAGACATTGGTGCAATTGCAGGAAATTGACTGCTGTCACTTTAATGAAATTTTCTTTAATCATCAAAGGAACTGGCAAACTGGTTGCAGGAGTTTTAACTTTTAAAATTGCAATGCAACTGCTCCCTCGCAGGGACAGTCTTTCACAGCACTTTGTTTATGCTTTTCAACTATATCTCTATTTTTTTTTTCCCCCAAGGGTTTGGATTTGTGGCATCTAAACAAGCTAAACAGAAACTATGCCTCAGGGTGAAACATCCTCTTAAGTAATTGAAAATAAACTTAAATGGTACGCCATGTGTATTACACACATTCAGCTGTGCACATGGTGGGGACTGAGCATTAAACATGGTACCTACCACTGTAAAGAGAATGTAAACGCATGTGTCATATGCTTGCGGTGAACATAAAAGAGATGCATATGAGGAAAAGATAATTTGGTTTGGGTATCTCTGGCCAAGCCTGGCCAAGAGGTGGAGTATCCCTCATCCTAATTTCATGTACAGTACCTGTAGTAAGAACAAGCCCTTAAAGTGATATTTCTTCCTTCCATCAGCATTTACTGGGATTTGTTGTTGCCTTGGTGGAAAGGTCTAGTTCAGCAGTGCCCAGGGATTGTGGTTGAATACAAAATCTTAAGAGGGTTTGTCTCATCCAGGTCATGCTGCCTGATCAGCAGGCACACCAGCTCAGTGAACAGACAAAGAGTTTGGGCCTACCAAGGGTTTGGTAGGGCAGGCGTAGCCTTGTATGGACATGGTGGTCTTAGGAAATGAGTGTCTGGCTAGCAACAAAAGCTGACACTATAGATGTGAGAGGTGTTTATGTGACACTGGAGTGGAAGAATCAGATCCAGGTTTGATGTAGCCATGGGGTTTTCTATTCATTGTGGGCAAATTACATGGTCTTCAGATATGTACTGGTTTTAGCTGGTATAGAGTTAATTTTGTTCATAGTAGCGTGTATGGTGTTCTGTTCTGGATTTGTGCTTAAAACAGTCTTGATAACACAGGGATGTTTTAGTTACTGCTGAGCAGTCCTTACACAACACCAATGCCTTTTCTGCTTCTCATACAGTTCCACCAGTGTGTAGGCTGGGGTGCACAAGAAACTGGGAGGCAACACAGCTGGGACAGCTGAACCCAACTGACCAGAGGCATATCCCACACCATATAGCATCATGCCCAACTATGAAAGGAGGGGAAATTGTTTGGAGTTATGGCATTTGTATCCTGGCTTGTCTTCTTTCTTGTGATGGAGGCATGCATCCTGGAGACAGCTGATGGGAAGTAGTGAATTAATTCCATATTTTGCTTTGTTTGTGCATGCAGCTTTTGCTTTACCTATTAAATGGTCTTTATCTCAACCCATGAGTTCTTGCCCTTTTACCCTTCCGATTCTCTCCCCCATTCCACTGTGGCTCTGTGCAGCTAAGCTGCCTACCAGGCTTAAACCACGACTAGGTGACCACAATGTTCACTGGCCTTTGCTAACCTTTTGGATATCTATTTACGTGGGTAGCCCAGAGCTCCTGTGCCTTCAGTAGCCATTGTCTCTGGTGCTAATGGTTAGCTTTGCTGTGGCCAGACAAGGCAAGTAATTAAGAATTTGAGCAATATTAAGAAAGGTCAGCCGTGCATCAGCTGTTCATCATGCTTTACTATACTGTGCATGTGCAATGACCAGTCTTTGAGGCCCCGGGCATGATAGGTCTTGGCAGGCTGGACATAGCCACACCTGAGCTTGCTCAGCTGGACTCCAAAGGCAGTCTGGAAACCCCAGCCCAAACAGCTGCTTATTAGGCTTGGAGATGCTGCAAGTATTCTTATTGAAAAGTGTTTTGCTGATGGTCATTTTGGCTGGCATGAAGGATGTGGTGGTTGGGCAGTGTATATTCCTGAACTGAAAATGTGGCATCTGCGTTGCCTGGGTGATTAGTTTTAATGCCACATATTAGGCAGAGAGATACTGGCTAAGACAGGTAAGCAGTGCTAATTACTCACTGAAAGAATTCTGCAATGCTAATAGATGGAAACAGGCATGTGATAAATCTCAGATCTGTTGTTGCTGGTCAGTGCTAGTGCAGATTTATCCTTTCTGGTACTGTGCAACTGTGGCTTCATGCACCTGTGACAATGCGGTTCTCTTCATGCCCTCTGCAAGTACCACTGAGAACAAAAAGAAAAGCCTCGGCATCTGACTACAGATTGGATCCCAGGTGCTATGCATCTGATCAAAAGGTGGTGTAATTGTGTAAGAGGAGTTGTCTTGTAACAGACCAGTCTTCTCTAAATCCTCATCTAAATCCTCATCAACTCAAGCCTCACTTAACAGGAAAGTTTGCATCTTAATTGCCCTGTGAACAAGGCTATACCCCTCGCCCTATCCTTGCTGGAAATTCTTGCATTATAATTTGTTCCTGACAAAGTGAACATGTAAGTAAATTATTTTTTGCTTTGCCATGCACACTAACAATTTTATGATGGCCCTGTTTGACAACTAATTGGCTTTTTACCAAAAGTGAAAACAATAGACACCTATTTTCAGCTGGGAAAGCCACACTCAGTATGTTCCCTGGCCAAGATAAAGCACTGAAGCAGCATGACACAAAGTACTCCAAGCTCCATCCATGGCTTTTCTTTTTGAATAGATCTGCTGATTAACTTATCTCTTTTTCTCCCATATCTTTTCTCTTCTAAGGCATTGACTGTCAACTGAAAGTATGCTTTCCTATGGCCTGGAGTTTTCTTTTGCAGTAGCCGAGTATCTATGTGCATGTTGCTTCTCGAGAACACACATGGAGCTGTGTGTCTTACTAAAGGAGATACGTGTTCACAGACTTGGTGAGAAGCTGGGAAGTCCTGACATGATGAAAAAATGTTGCTAGCTAGACTGAAAACGAAACCTTAGAAAAATGATTGACGTGTCTCTATTACCATTTCCTTGGTGCACACTCTTGCTTCATTTAATATCTGGAAACTGGTGAGAATAAATAAGATTAAAAGAAAGATCACCTGTACTTGAAATGCTAACTGCTCTAACTGACAGAGAAGCAGTAACTTTACATATGCTAGTGGGCAAAAGAGAACAATCATTCAACCTTTCCACACTCACACAAATTTATTCAATTTGACTTCTCAGATGTGACTAAAGTTAGATTATATTTTTTATATTTTAGAAAATATTTTTCTAAATCTCTATTTGTGGGATGAAAATGTGTATGTTAATTCTAAGTTAGAATACTTTACAGTCTTCCTTTTTAACTATTTGTAAATTCAGCAGCTCGTATTAAACACAGTCCGGGTAGGATGTGTGAGTAGAGGACCAAAAACCAAACCTAATCAAAGGAGTTCCTGCTCCAAGCATCTTTTGCACGATCTATACGTTCCTGAATTTAAGTTTCCTACCCCAGTAGAACTGTCCTGATATGTAATATTTTTCCCCTTTGACTCCCCTTGCCTTGCTTTGCCTTTGCCAGCCTTAACAGCACATGAAGCAGATGCTTTTAAATGTTCAAGCTCACCAAGATCCAAGAGTATACATAGCTCTGAGTCTCTTAGTGCTATGCTAGCCTCTTTCTGAGGAAGGAAGTATAGGAGAAGAGAAGGAGCTTCCTAAGGTGACCTGGCTGAATTCCACCACCCATGCCTCCCTGGCAGGTGGGGAGAGCATGCAGTGTCCCTGTCATGCAGCTGCTTAGGATTGTTTATCTTACACTCCTAAAGTTTTGTTTAGTCAGTGGTAATGCGTAAGATACAACTGGTTTTAACTTCCAGGTAGACAAAGTCTGTGGAACAACCAGAAGAAATCCCAACCATTTGTTGCTGGCAGAGTGCTAAATAAACTGTAACAACACCTACCTGTGTGGGTGGCAATTAATCACATCAATCAAAACCTTTTTTTTTCTTTTTTTTTTTCTCCTTTTGTTCCCTGGCTCTTCTCATGTGCGTGTTTCCTGTGTTTCCTGGTTGCTGCTGCTGCTGCTGTTGCTGGCAGCAGAGATGGTGCTCAACTAAGCAGTAGGTCAAATGCCATTACATGGCTGGGTTATGCAAACCTTGTGCCACCTCTTCTATAATGGCCTGACCTTTTAACGCTCTCGGCTGAATTTAGCAGAGGACTCTCAGTCTATCTTTGAGCATGGATTTCTTCTCTTTCTGGATTTCCTTGAGAAATGAGCCAAAGCTACAGCCTGTGCTTGGGGACTTGTGTGTGCCTGTCCATCTGAACAGCCCCCCCTGGCAACTTTCAAACTCATTGTTTTGGTTTAGGTAAATTTGGTGGAGGAGTAGAATTTTCAAAGATAATCAGTTCCGACAAGTATTCTAAAATACATTTGCAGAGGAGAAAATAAGTTTGTCACAGGGAGAGGTACCATCACAAACTCTTCTTTTCTTAGGCACCTGTAATAAACATGGAAGAGAGACTTTATCATAGATGGGTTCGTGGGAAAACTATCCTTCACAGCCTGGATAAGCACCAGTGGTAACTGGCTGTGAGGCATAAATCTGTAGTTTTGTTTTCCAGACTTCTGTTCTTTATTTAGTCTTTTTTTTCTGGTTATTTTTTTTCCTTTTTCAGCTAGATCTTAGGCAAAGACTTGCTGATGTCAAATGGTCAGGAACTGACACTTGCAGAAAAGTACAGATTCTAAGCCAGCAGGTGGAGTGATAGTGGCAGCCAATGGAGAAGAAAAGGTGACCTACTGGAGGAACTGGATATTTCTTTAAAGATCTGACTCCTGTCAGACACCAGTTTGCCCAGAAGCTGAAAACACTGAATAGCTGGCAACTCTGTTTTTTGGTGGGTTGTTATTATAAAATGCCTGAAACGTTTATGTGGAGGATCTAGTTTAATACTACAAAAATAATATATCTCAAGACTAGGACAATGCCTAGTTTTCCTTCCAACATATACTATTTCATGTTCCTTCAATTTTTACCTCATAATGAGATCTTAGGACTGTTTTTTGGTCACAGTATCTATGTTGTCATTTTTCCTGGAGCTGAATTCAGCCATTACTAGAATCAAGATCTTGGCTGTGTGTGATCTGATGGGATTGAGCTCCCTGTTTAGGTACCTTTCTTCTAGCCCTGATTTCACATTTGTGTTGTAAACCAAATGGAAGAGCAATCTAATCGGACTTACATTTGAGAAAAGAAAATAAATAGTGTAAAAATGTCCTTCTGAAGGTGTGTTTGCTTACACAAAAGAATGGCTGTATCAAGCCAGACTAAGGGTTCTTCTAGCCTTGAATCCTCTCCAAACGGATTAAATGTGGGTCCTTAAGGAAAGAGTGTACAGACAGGGCAAGGAAGCAGTGATGCTCTTTGAGCCTCTTGTGATTTGTGGTTCTGAGACTTTCTGAACCAGAGATGAAGTCTTTGTATTATTATAAAATGCTATGAAAAATTCCATCTGTAAAGCAGTATCATTTATTTGCATAATATAACATTAATCCCTGCAATTATAACATTAATCCCTGCAATTCTCCCCTACTTCCCAGGAAAGAGCTGTCTGAGCTGTTTTATTTCCCTGGTGGTGGTAACTGATTACCACATAATAGGCAAGATGAAAATACACAGGAAATGTACAGGTGGGAAACTTTTGCCATCATCTGTAGCTGGGCAGATAGTGGTTTATTTCCATGCAGACTAAAAGCTGTGATCAGTCTTAACTTGTCTGCAATATTCATGCAACTTTTGCATAAACTCAGGCCAGTTTTGCAGCCAATTTGATTTGTGGGTGCTCAGAGAAAGTGGAATTATATTATGTGGTCTTTGTGGGAAGCTGGAGGAAGTGTAGAGCTTCACTTCGTGGCTTAAGCTCATGAGATCCTCATACTTAGGCTGGAAGGCTTGGGGTGCATGTTCCCATCCACCATGCAACCAAGGGACAATTTCACACTAACCTTGTCTGCCATGTAGCTGTAATAGGCAGTTCTTCTTGAGGGACTGCAGAAATAATTTCTCAGTTGCTCACAGGTTATTTCTGAAACTCAATTCATTTAATTTCTTTAATGGCATGGGCAGCAATTGACATTGTGGAAGAGTGTGGACTTGCAACACAGTATGCACTACCTTTTAGTATATTAAATAGCTCGTTTAAACTCTGTCTTAAAATGGAATCCTTTTGCATCTTTAATTTGATGTTCATTACATAAGAAACAACCATAAACTGTGACCTTAGTCCTTGGCCCTACTGGAAAGCATATTGAATAAATCGCTCTCTTCATTGTGGTCCTTGGTAATAACAGGTTTAACTTACTGAATTTAGAGTTGAAGTTTATTCCTGTGTGAGTCATAACAAAGGCTGCATGTTCCTCAAAGCCTTAAAACTTCATTAGAGAGAAAAAGTATCCTAGAATAAAATACCTGATCCAAAGCATAGGAACTTCTCTCTACTATATAGATTTTACAGTAGATCCAGTTAATGTTATAGGGAGAAATAACATAGTTGAAAAGTGGTGAACTAATCGAAACTGCAACTAGGAATTCCAGATTTTCATCTCTTCAGAGCTTTGTTAAAATGTCAGTTAAAATATCAGTTTTTCTTCCAGTGATTTAAAAAATTTCATTAATTTGTTGCTCCAGATCAAATCTGTAGACAAACATCTAGCCCCATGTGAATGGAAATGGCTTAAGCATTCAGCATGATACTTCAGACTCAATTTGCTATTCAGAGTTTGAGGAGAAAAAACCACAAAAACAAACAAAACTCAAACAAAACAAGAAAAAAATCTCAACAACCAACAAACTTCTGGTTTAAGAAGCAAGGGCTCAGCAACTGGTTTGAAGAAGTATTGCAGTCTAAGAGTTTGCTGTTGGCAAAATTTATAAAAACAACTACATGCTTTAGCAGATTTTGTCCAATAACTTCGCAGTCTTCTCCTTTTTTGGAAACGGAAGGCTACCAGAAGCTGATAGTGATGAAGCTGGCCAGGTTGCATTGTCAGCTTTCCTACTAGTCAGTCCTTGACTTGTAGTTTCCTTCAAATACCTTTGGGCTGTCTTCTTACGTTGCCCTTCACCTATATGCATTTTTTAGAGTCACTTGTTCAGTAAAGAATTTAGGATTTCCTATCTGCAACACAGCACGTCAGGCTGCTACATTGTTGAACTAGCTTTTCTTATACCAGGTTTTTCTCACCAAGACTAGATGAAGTTGCTTCCACTAGAAGGTTGATTCACTTCAGTGACTGACAGGAGGGTGAACGGGAGATCTGAAAGCTTCAGAACAGAAATCTCCTTACTAAATCAGGCATGTTCTGTTTTTACGAAATTAGCTTGTCCATCTCTAGCAAGGATTAACAGTTTTTGCAACTCAGAACATGGTGTATGAAGAAAGAAATTCTTCATGGTGTTATTAACAGCTAGAACTGCAAAAGTAGATTATGTTATTTTTCGTGTAAAAGAAAAACAACACTTGCACTTGCAATCTGACTTCCGTGAAGTAATTTTACTATACTCAACTGGTCAAAAGACCAGAACCTAACAACTCCATAAGTGGTAAAATGGCTAGCATTTACTTTACATCTTCTATCAGTTAAGTACCACCTGTGAATTCTTCAATAATTTGTTCTCCTTCAATTCCAAGAATTTAATTAATTTCCATGTTAGTGTTTTGTCTACTGATCTAGCAGCAGTATTTCTATAGAAACATAAATGCATATTACTTACATTCACAAGGGAAGGTTAAAGGTCTGCTGCTTGGTCTGAATAACCAGTAACAAATGTGCTTCTCTTGCACTGTTTCCTCTTTCTCATCTTGTCCTCCAGCACATCCAGCAGAAGTAATACTCTTTGTAAGATCTCCACATCTTGCCACTGTGTAGAGGAGAAATGTAATGCACTTCTACAGTAACTTTAGCAGAAATCACGTTTCAGTGATGAAACTCTACCGACCATACAGCCCAAGAGTAAGCATATTTTTTGCCTGTTAACACCATTTTTTTGGTCTTTTACAGACTTCTGTAGAATCCTGAAGTCCATGCAGAGACCAAAGGGTTCATATCTCTTCTGGGTAAAGAGAGAAATGATTCAAAGATAAGGGGCTTCGACATGCTGCTGATTCTGTATGAACATGAAGGTAAGCATCACCCTGGTGTTACCTTCGAGTTTTTTTTGTTCCCCATTTGGTCCTTATGTTTTCTAGAATAGAGGAGGAAGAGTATGTGCTCAAGTAGTGACACTTCATTGTGCCTTATATGTAGCTATTTTGTCTCTGAAAGAATGCAAGATAATATGTATAAGAATACAGCATTTTTGTCCTTTTGCTCATTTTTATTACATAAACATAGCCAGGCATCATTTTCTTTGAAAAGGTTATTCAAGTTCTCCTTCTCAAGACATTTCAGGCCTTAATTTTGAAAATAGTCTGGTTGATTTGCCTTTGAAATGTTGTATTGATCTCTCCTGTCTCTCACATGACAGTCACTCATGTAGACAAAGTTTCTCTGTTTTTTCAAGTTCCCTTAGTCTTCAAGAAAGATGGAACAGGTAGTGATGGGAGTTAGAGTTTGTAATGCTTGCAGATAAGGAGTAACCAGGGAATTTCTGTCACCTGATGCCTAAGGAGGAATTGCGAGGATTAATTAAACAATGAATTCTGTGATAGAAAGGGACTCTAATAAAGTTCTGCTATGGGCACAACTTTCAGCCTCAGTTAAATTTTAATATCTGAAACTATTTTGATGTAATTGATGAGAAAATCCAGGAAAGACCCCTAATGACACACAACCAAGGAAATATATCACTGAAATGAGAATATCAAGATTTCCGTTTAGTCTGAAATGCCACCCAAAGATGCTTTTCCAAAGACTTTCTGGTTTTCTCTTGGAAGCCTTACAAGCATTTGTTTCCCCTTGGGACTTCTAGAATTTCCCTGTTTAGACTGGAGGCTCTCTGAAGCGGAGGCTGTTTTGATAAACTGTGAGTACAGCACCTTACACAATGGACCTCTGATCACAGCCTGCATCTCCGCGTTATGGCAATGCAAATAAATATATGAACAACTGTCCTTGAACAGGAAGGAAAATGAAAATTGGATTCCCTAGAGAGTTGTCACATACATGGTAAACCAGTCTCCTATCATAATAATATTGTATTTATTGAAATCCAAGATTTAGTGGTTGTTCAGCTTTCTTGGGATGGCAGAATTACTCTTCCATTTTGTCCTATATCCTTGTGCTGAATGTCTTGCTTGTTTGATTTTTATCCTGTTTTGCCTGACACTAGGGGGGACTTTGTTTTACTAACATTTGTAGCCGTCACTTTGATCTGCAACAGGAAGCTCAAGATCAGCTTCTTTGCCCACGGGGAAACAGATGAGATCAGAATATGCCAGTTTTGAAAACCTCATTAGATTGGCTCTAGAAGAAATAATTCTTGTTCCTTAGTTAATTGCAAATTACATCTTTATTTTTAACAAAATCACTCTGTTTTCTACACATGATCATTCATTTGTGAAGGCTGGAGGCTGATTTCCATTTATTCCTGACACACATGAGGTTATTTGTTCCTTGTAAATAAAAGAAAGATTATTGTTTCCAAAGTCTTTCATTTACTACAGGTTTTCATACTTGCTTGTTTTCTAATGTTCCTTTGTCCTAGCAGCAAATTTTGTTAGTAAAATTGTCAGTGTTGACAAGTACTTCCAAAAATGTATGCAGTTGTAGAGCAGGGTATAATGTCAGATTGGGTGTGGGTAACAGTTCAACAGGCACTGTGTAATTGCGCTGATCATGCCGAAGCTGATTTCAGACCAGCTTCCCCCTTTGCTAATAAGGGAGGAAGGGGGATTTATTTAAGGGCATTCTGGAGAATCCGTGAGGTGAGCACCAGAGAAGCAAATGAAGGTCATGCCACTTCTTCTGTTGGTGTCTCCTGCCACAGCTCTTGTGGATGATGGTGGCTGGGGACAAAAGTGCTGGCAACTGTGCTTTGCCCTTGGTTTTCAGCCTTTGGAGCAAGGCATGCTCCATTGCCTGCTCCGAGATTTTGTAATCACCCAGAAAGGGCTCAGTAGGGGTGTCTCCACTAATTACTGAGCTTTCTGGTGGGTAAAAAAAAAGTTTGGAAAAAAGTCTGAACATGCCCTTTGGTGACAGCTGCAAGCAGTTCTAGCTATTGCAGCACATCTTAAGAAAAAGGTGACTGGTATAAAGGACTAACTTGTGCAAAATAATGTTTGGTGGCTTAGCCATATCCCCTACCCACCCATCTACACTCGGCTAGACCTGTAAGGCGTTTCCCTGTTTCTGCTTGTTTGCACTAGAAATGAAGGGAAAAGCCTACCCACATTCCTCCTCCATTACACTGTGACTATTCAAGGGAGCCTGGAGTTTCTCATGATAGGTGCAGACAGCTGGAGAAGTATTGTCCTCACTGCCAGCTTTCTTCTTCCAGCTATTTCTTCATTGCCTCTCCATGTGAAATGAGCGGTTTGCAGGAGTACAGAAAATTCTAGGGGCTATAAGGACTCAGCAGATGCTGGAAAGAGTTTTACAGGGATACTCATTTCAAGTTGAAAACAAATTTTCTTTGAGCTTTTTCATGCCCTGTTTGTGCTAGTTTGCCACTAGTGTTCGTGTTGGTGCAATTTGGGGCTGGGGGGGTATAGGAGTGGTCATAGAATAATAATAAAGTTGGATTATTTGCAGCAAGGTTTTTCATTAGCACCGGAGAAGCGACTGACTATAAGAGAGAACCTTAAGGCATCATGAAAGAAAAACAAAACAGTTGTGTCCAGTCAGAACAACTCCAGTTGTGAATTTAGCTTATAAGAATCTTTACAGTGTTCAGTCTTTATTAACAAAATGATGTAATAGATAATTTTACTTTAATAAATATAAGAACTCAGAAGTAAGTGGCTGCCAACAGTAACAACTTTTATTTTCTATTGTTGTTTTATCAAATTTTATCATATTGTGCTTTAGCTAGCTACCGAGACAGTCTACGATTATAAGCAGAAGAGCTTTTTCATCCCATCATAGGAAAGAAAATGAAGTTATCCATAATTCTCTTTGTTGTCTGTGCGCCATATAATGGAAAATGGTTGAAGCCCTCTTAGAGGGTACCTTTCAGTCTTCTTTCTGCCAAAGTATGTGTCAAGCATTCAAGTTTTTATTGTGTTGGAAAACTACAGAACATACCCACATAATTTATTTAGAATAAGAAATGCATCATTTTTCTTTGGAAGAAAGCTGTACTTGCTGGCAAACTTTGTCTCAAACAAACATTGTGAAATTTTTTTGGCAACAATTCAAGAATACCCCAAAACTCTGTACATAATGGGGAGATTCCTGTATTTGTGCCGTATTTTCTATACTAATATAGTTTATCTCAAGAGTGAGGTAGCTTTGAAGGTAGCTTTGCAAAATCTATCTCAAAACTCTAAATGTTCTATTTCTAAAATCCAAAACAGAAATAAACCAGCTGTTAAGGAATATGCATGGCAGGTACCAACGAGTTAGATGACATTCACATGAACTTCCTGTAGATAATTCAGCCTTACAGCAAATCCTATAATTCTCTCCTCTTATCCATCTCAAATATTGCAATTATTGCAAATATGACTTGGGTATTTCATGAGGCATTAATCATCTTTATCAGATATTTGGCTTCAGAAATTATTTTGTAATACTGTTTACTTTGTTACTCAGAGGTGAGTTATTACAGAACAGTAACATTGGCCATGGGAACAGGCTGAAAGGAGGTAAAAGGCTTTATCCTTTACATTAAGAAGCAATTGTAGAATGCTTATGTGGCTAGGTGAGCACTTTTAGAGGAAACTATGCCTATTCATTACTATCAGATAGTGAATAACTGTTCCATGGTCAGTTTGGGTTTCCATCCAACTCTTGCCTACCAAAATCAGCACATCTGCAAGGTGTAACTTCATTGGGAAAAGTAGTGCCCATCAGGTGAACTTTCAGGAAAAAAAAAAGATAAAGTAATGCAACTCATGATTTGGTCTCTTGCATCTCGTATTGTGTGCATATGCTGTTTATGGAATATATTGAATTCAAATTCTTGGCTTGTCTGGAGGTAGATATAGTACAAATCCGAATAGTGCAAATCCCAGTAGAGGAGGTCTCTGCCCTGGTTGTACCTGCACGGCTGCTTGATTTAACTTAATGAGATTGTCTGTGTGCAACAACATAGTCAGCAAGTAGCTGCCAGAAGCATTTGATGAGCTCTTCTGAAATTCTGCTTCATAAGTCTGGCTTTCTGTAGCTAGCATTGGGTTAGGCTACTGTATAGCTTCTGTGTAGGAGGGTATCACAAAGCAATTTCCCAGGGGAAAAGCAATCTAGCTCTCTGCTCTTGAAATGAACTATTTACCCAACATGGAAAAGCTGTCCAGACTTCTTCCCAGATATCCTGATTTAAAATTGCAGTTCAGCATGTTATGTCTGGTCAATATCTCTGGCAGCATGTGGGTGGAGTGTCCTCTGATTTTTGCTGTAATGGAGTAGATGAGCGTATTGCAGCCTGGTTGCATTTAACGTTGCTTTTAATGGAGCATTCATGGCTGAGATGTTCAGTACTGAGGTGAACTCCAGGAGAGTGCTGTTAATCCCCCATAGCCACGTAGTCCTCCAGCAGTGTATGTAAGCCATAAACTAGACAGCGAAGTGGAATCAGACTCTTCTTCGGACTGCACTCCCCACCCTACCCCCTCCTATGGATGAATCTCTGAATAATTTGTTCCACAGCAGTTCCCTCTCTGACAAAAGTGGTACCAAAACATGCTAAAAAAAAAAGGAACCATTGTTCCAATCCTATGGACATTAGTTACTCTCCTATGTGATTGGCTTAGTACAGGCTAGAAAACAAGTTTTTTAAGGTTGATTTGTGGTTAAACTATGAATATGCTGTGGGGTTTTTGTGGTTTTTGTTTGTTTGCTTGCTTGTTTGTTTTTAAATAATTTTTATCTAAACTTATTGATATTCCAGAGTTTAGGAGCAGTCACAGAGAAATGAAAAATGTGATCTAGGCTCCTGAGTATTTCAGCACCTTAAAATAGAGGTAGTTGGTTTCTGTAGGGTTTTTTTGCCTTCGGATTCAGACGTCTTCACATAAAGGAATTATCACTTTCTCAGTCCTCTTTCCTTTTAGTTTACTATTAAAATACAGTAAAAGACACATAGCTCAATGAAGGAAGAGCTTTTTGGCTGCAGTACCAGCTCCATATTGTTAAGAAAATGAGACCAGCCTTGTTGTCTGGGCTTGGGAAATTTATAGACAGCACAGAGAGAAAGGCAAAGGCTGATTCCTGCTGGACTTGCTTGAGTGACATGAGCTGGTCCTGCAAATCTGAGTCCATAATCCCACAATCTCATATTATTTTTCAAACAGTGGGACTTGTAAAATTTGAGTGATTCTTACAGAAAGCATGTTGTTCAAGGCTCATGCAAGCAAAGGTATGAGAGAAGGTTTGTTATTAAAAAAATATGGTGTTTTATATTCAAGCATGAAGCATCTATAGTAGCAGGAAAGCTCATTCTGAATGATGGAATGGGGTTTGGGGTTGAGGGAAATTCTCCTGTGTCTTACCTTTGGGAATGTCTTTTGTTACTTTGTTAAGAGTGACTTTCAGGAGAATTCTAATTAGATGAGGACTATTGAAAAATCACGACAGTCTTAGCATATTGGCTGCATTAATCTCGGTTGGAGAGGACCATGAGACTAAGTCAGCAACCTGGGAGTATTTTCTCATAAGAAACAGCATAGCTCTTATGTCTACATGTGTCTAATGTCCTGTATTCAGGGGTGCTGAAGTAATTCCTACCTCTGAGAAGGGATAAACAGATAACATGCCCAGAGGAAAGAAACATTTTACAGAACTTGCCTGTGAGAGGGGTAATTGCAGAAAAAGGATGAGTAAGATTACCTACAAATGGGGCTATATTTCTTAAGGAAGACATGGTTGTACAAGAAACCTTTATATGAGAGAGAAGCAAGTCACGCAGAAAAAAGTTTTAAGAGGTGGATATGGAAACAGAGCACATGAATTCTGCCTACAAAATGGAAACAACAAAGATTTTCTCTGCATTTATGTGTATATTAAAATATTTCTGACTATGAAGAAGTGTGTTAGAGAAGAGGATAGTGATGGTGTTTTCTTGTTTGTAGGAGGAGAGTGAAAGGCTGGAAGAAAGCAGAAAAAAAAGTGAGTGTGATGGTGCATATCACAATAAGATAAATGGACTTTTTCATTCTTTTTCTTGCTGCTCCTCCATTTCCAAATCCTATTGCCTTTTGAAATTGCCGTGCATCCTTTGGCAGCTTCTTACCACATGCCTCTCTAGCCTATCAAATGTTTGTATGAGTTCTCCATGTAAGTATTGCTGAAATTTCAATCCCTTGAGAAACTTGTGCCAGTGTGAAGCCACTTATCAAAACTAGAACCTTGCAAGGCAGGTAATAATTCCAGGCCCACCCCCTGCAAAATCTCAGTTTAAGTTTGTAATACCTGTCCCAACCGTATACAGACTTGTGACACACTGTTAAGATAAGCTAGATCAGCAACTGTCTTTTTCACAGTCCGTTCTTGTAAGTTAACCCTCTTTGAAAGAAAACGGCCTCAATGAGATCATTCATTTCTAGATCTAGGCTCTCTGCTGCAGGTGTAAGGGGAAGATTTAGCAGAAGTGGTTTGCATGCCAACAGGAAATAATGAGCAAAGCTTAATGAAAAGGGCCAGCGCTGGATTCAGAGATTACTATATGTATTGAGACCAGAAGGGAACATTATGACTTTCTGTCATAGTCTGAACTCCAGCATAAAATGAAATGTCACCTGAGGATTTCCTGCAGGTGGTTCACTGATTTATGGTTGTATAAGAGCCTTTTAATCTAAATCACTGTTTAGCTAAACTTTTAGGTATAAAATTTGAATTTGATCTTTCATTCCAGTCTCTGACTCACCAAGCCATAGGAATCACAAGTCCCTATTCTTTAAAAAGGTAAAAAATATCTTGGCATTTGTGCACTGGTATGGTTGTGTTGCAGTCACAGGAATGTCATGGCATCTAACATGCTCCACTCAGCTCTCCTGGAGGTCATGAACAACAGACCCTAAGAAGGGCTTCACACCTGTAGATTTCATTGGTAGTGAGGTGCCTAAACAGAATTTAGGATCCTGTGTACCTTTGTCACAGAGTTTGACACTTTGTGACAATCAATGTTGTAATCACCTACTAAATTTTTTTCTCTTTTTTAAATCAGTAAAATTGCGCATTACTGATAAATAGAATTTCCACAGGATTTTTTTTTTTTAATTTTTCAAGTTGGAAAGTTGAAATTGGATACATAAAATGGAACAAAAGTTGTTATAATAAAAATGGACGCCGATCTGAGCCAGTTTTGGTGATGTTTTCTTGTGCAATGTTTTAACTGGAAAATTCTACACTTTCCAGCTGGCTTCCTTCAACAGTTATGTGTTGTAGTAATCAAATACTGTGACAGCTGAAATTCTGTGAAAATGCTATCCATTCCCAACTGGAAGGACAATATCAGGTATTTCATAGAGCTCAATGGTGATGTTTCCTTATAACAGCAGGATATATGGGAAAAAACAAAAGGAGGCAAAAAAAAAGGTTTCTTACTCTGCTTTGATGGAAAATTCCATGTGTTAATCTCTGAAGGGAGTAGAGTACAGGTAAACTTGCCAGATCCTTATGTCGTCTTTGAAAATTTCTTGTTTCCATTTTCTGCTTTCCAAATTTGAAATTGTTCAGATACACTATTCCCAAACGCCCAAAACCCATTTTATTTTAATGTGTGGTTATTATAAACTCTTATTTTTTATTTTTTATTTTCTGCTGCTTGCCTTTTTGGATTCTTTGTTCCTTAGTGATCTGATCCTCCCTGTTCAGAAATGTTTGAAGTGTAGCTCTGTGTTGGGGCACTCCAATGGTTATAGAGATGTGACATGTGCCAGGAAGAGACAGGTATTGCCAAAAGGTGGTAGCACTGATTCAGAAAGTGGTTCTCCCCTTTGACTCAGGATTCAACAAGTCATTTTATTGTTCTCTCCTTGGAAGAAAAAGAAGTTCCAATGTTTAACTACAGCTAGATACAACTAACAGTGGAGTGCCCTTCAGGTGCGAGTGACTTATCTCTCAGAGTTTCAAAGGACTCCAGACATCTCGCATGGCATGAAGATGAAATAGGCATTATTGCACTAACAGGGGGGATAACATTAATTATTACACATAAAAAGACACAGGAAAATTATTGCTTCTCTCCTCCCTCCTACCAGCCTTCTCCAAAGTTGCAAATAGCAACTGAAGATCACCTGAAGAACATTGTGGCTGGTTTTTGGATTGGTTTGGGTTTTTTTAGGTTTGGGGGTTTTTTATTTATTTTTTTTATGAAAGAGTAAACAAGGAAAGAACATTTTTGCCCTTTGAGGGCAAATGAGTTCAAATTCTTGGTTTCTGCCTGTTACTGCTTTTGGTTTCAAATTCCCGCTAGCAAAATTCATAGGTCTGGCTTCTGCTTCTAAGCTCATGGTGACCCCAAGTGTTCCTTACAATATATTCTGCTTAGTAAAAGCTAAATATCAAAGAGCAAAGCCATAGTTTAAGTAGTCAGTTCCTATTTGTTTTGAAGGGAGATTGTTTTTAGTGTTAAGGTCTTGAGTGACCATTGCTAGCCACCATTATTTTTTGGCTTTATATTTCTAATCATATGTTAAGATCTGCCTTGGTAGGTTACTTGGCTTGTCTCATCCTGATTGCAGGTTAATTATGGTTGGGGGTTATGGAATCAGTTGCCCAACAGAACTTCAAATGTGCAGCCACTTCTGACATTTAAAAGCAGATTGAATAAATTAAAATGTCTGCTACAGCTATTAGATGAACTCTGTCTTTAGTTACTGAAATATTTTTGTAAAATTATTTGCCAAAAGTAAAGGAAGTTCCTGCTCCCCAGAGCACTTTTACTAAAAAGTAACCACACACAGAACCAGATACAGAGGGAGGTGTGATGGACTGGAGTAAGGATATTTTGTCAGCACTTATCACCACAGTTGCATGCTTGCTAAATGCATATATATATAAATATAGGACATCTTAATATCGTTATGTATTAACCAGCAACTAGCAAAAACAGTATGGATATGGACAGAATATCTGGCACATTCAGCCTCTCCCTTGTGCATTATGGAGTTGTGATTGACAAAATCGGATGAGGTTCCACTGGAGTCCATGATAAAAGCTGAAGATGAGCTTGCCTCTGTGGAGAGGTTCTGAGTGCATCTGAGTGGGCAGCAAATATTTCATTCCTATGGACCACTTGGTCATTCTTCCTAACTCTTCTGTAAAAACAGCCCTTAACTTTCCTTGAGAGGTTGGCATTGGCTTTCTGCAAGTGGATGCATGAACTGGAAATGGGCACTCTCAAGGCAAAACCTGGTTGTACAGTGGTTTCCCCTGCCTGCAAACTCTTCCTTTCCTGAAGAATGTATATAAGACACCAGAGGAGGTTTAGATGGGATATTAGGAAAAATTTATTAACTGAAAGAGGGGTCAAACATTGGAAAAGGCTGCCCAGGGAGGTGGTGGAGTCACCATCCCTAGAGGTCTTAAAAAATTTATAGATGTGGCAATTGAGGACATGGTTTAGTGGGCATGTGGTGTTGGGTTGATGGTTGGACTTGATGATCTTAGAGGTTTTTTCCAACCTTAATGATTCTATGATTAAACAGATTGTGTTGTGCTGGCAAAATGCAGCTGCTTCCCTCGGTAGCAAAGGCGTCCTTTTTTGTCTACAAAAGAGAGCATCTATGCTGTAGAGGGAAGGGATGCACAGCTGCTAGCTGATACTGCATCACATCATTGAGAAGATTTATGTTGTACTAGGCTGCTAAAGTGACAGCTGCAGCTATTTTTGCTAACAAATTTGCCTGACTTGTACGTTCATCTTGTACTTTCAGCTTAAACATGTTCTCAAATCTGTAGGACTTTCAGCACAAGATCTCAAAGGTAGGGTTTCTTAACTCTCAGAATTTGCAAGACACAGTGGAGCCAATGAGTACAGATTACATCCATGGTGGAAATGGCATGCACGAAGTGAATACAAAACCTGGACTATATATAATCTCTTCTACTATGTGATCTTCGCAATAGTTTGTATCAAATACAGATAGAGAATTATTTCCTACTCCTGCTGTTAAAGGGGTAAAAAGTCATAGATACAATAATATATAGGAAAGTCAGAATGAAGCACACTGAAACCAGAAGGCCTGTGTTTGATTTCCTTTTCTGTGGGAGTCTCTGTTCTGTGGTAATGAATGGCACCATAAACACAGAGGTGCACAAAACTTCTAATCTTTGGGTTTAGCAAAACTGCAGAAGAAGAATCAACCAGCACAGAGTTTGCTAAAAATCATGAGATATGGACAGTGGCAGAAGCTTAAAGTAACAGTGCTAAAGGAGCTTTTTCAAATGCAGAAAAAAATACGCAGAAATATTCAGAACAGGCTGTGAGTAGTTAGTGGAAATAAATAAAAATCCAAGAATTGCAGATTGATATCCACCACTCCTGATGCAGTAAAGTACATTAGTCTTGCTCAGCACCTTTAAGGGGTTGCCATTTATTTAAGGAATTTTAGGAACCTGTAATTTTCAAGTTTCTCTGCCTGTATTGATGGGAATGCATGTGAGATGCTGCTCTCTAGGAGCTGATTTAGGTAGATGATGATTAAAGACAGATTAAAGTTGCCAACTAAGAGAGGCAGAAGTGGCTCAGAGCTGTGTTGCTGGCTCTCACAGAATGGGAATGTAATTCCATAACCTGATAAAATACCCCCAAGCCAGGTTGACCTCGGGCTGCTTTTCCTATACGTTCATTAACATGATCTAAACCCCACCACTAAAGTTTAACCTAAAAGCCTGGAACAAATACACTTTTGAAAACTGCTGTTTCATTGTGCCAATGATGCTAAATACTGACTTGGTTTCTGCCCAGGAAATCTTTTGCACAAATAGATTCAGCACATCAAGCCACAGAATTTATTAAGAGAGCTGGTGCAAAACTATCACAGATAATTGGAAAATATTCAAAAGCAGCCACCAGTGGCTAATTTTAGTGAATTCCTGACTTGGAGTTTTTGCTGAGAACACCACTTTATAGTCAGCTGTGATAAGGTGGGGCACCCAGTTAATGTAATTGAACAGTTTTGACCACACGATCTAATCCTTTCTGCCTTTTCTCAAAAATTACTCTGAATGGCCACCAAAAAAAAAAGTACTAGAAGTATATCTAATTCTCAGTCTTCAGAACTATATCCTGCTAATGGATATTGCTTCAGATACTGCCCAGCCAGAAGTTCAAGAAATTTGGAAATCTAGAATTCATAAATAAGTAGAATTATACGCTTTTCTGGGAAACAAACTTTCACTGTAGAGGGCATAGAAAGGAAAGAACAAGCAAAAAAGAAAGTGTCTATCTAGGAATTCAGGTGAGAGTACAATATATATTAGACAGAAGACTAGGACGAAGCAAGAGACTGAAGAGGAATTAAACACTGTAGAAGAGAAAGGACTGGAGAAAGAAAAGGATGAAATTGAAAAATAATGAAAGGGCCAAGGACACCCAAAAGTTCTTATGCAGTTCTGATTTTTGAAAAAGCCTTTCTGGTGCTGACCATCAGCTAGGTTTTTTCAACACATTAATTTTCTGAGAAAGGTGTTCTATCGTATGTGCAGTAGCTAGTAGCAATTAATTCTGGCATGCTTAATTCACCTTTCTTTCGTACCTTGGTTGGAACCATTAGTAACCTTTACGCCACTCGGGGTAAGCCCCACACAGAACATCAGTAATAAAGTCTAGCATGCTCTCATACAGAGGAGGGATTAGATAGGCTCATCCACAGCTTCTTCCCTCTGATAGTTTTACCCTAACAAATTGCATCTTTTTTTCATATCAACAGTAGCCAAGAAAGAGAAACCCTAGTAACTTCATTTAGCTCAATTTTTCTTTCCAGCTTAAAAAACTAAACATGTTGAAACACAGAAGAGGTGACTGCACAACAGAGCTGAAGGCTAACCTTTGTAGGGAAGCATTAGCTTAATCATGGAGAGACAGATTAGGAGAGGGGAAAAAAAAGTAATTGGATGTGGTTTATTCAGTAATTTCATTTTGTTTCTAGAAGAAGGTTTCAGGCAAAAAGAGATAATGACAGCAATTTATTCAGTTTATCCAATGAAATGTTTTGGATTGTATTAATAGACTGAAGTGATGTTTACACGTGTAGTTGGATGTATAGTTTCCTATGGAGATAAGCTCATTAGGTGCAGATTGCATGTCACTAGCTACTCTCCACCTAGACGCAGGCTACTGAGATGGGTTTTGCAAAAGCACAGGACTTACATAATCGATGACATGGGCTGGAATTTCTTCAACAAACTGTCTCTTCCTTGGGGTAAGAGAGGACAGACAAGCTCTGGTTTGTCACAACCTGTGTAACTTTTGTGAAATCTCCAGATTTGATTTATTTCTTATTCAAAGAATGTTTTGGAAAAGTTCTGAGGCTGTCAAAATGACCCATTAGAATATTTTCAGGACATAATTTAATAATGAATTTAAATTGACTTCCCTCCTACCTAAACCAACAACAATGCAAAAAATTCAAAACTGAAATGAGGAAATAAAAGTTTTTAAATTGTCTTGAACTGGGGGTGATGGTGTTAAATTTATTTATTTATTTATTTATTTTCTTCGTTGGCTAACCAATTCAGAAAATGGTGGAGGTTTTTTCCCCCCCCACATTCTGAAACAGGATCAATTTTCTTAACTTCCATGAATTTTTAGGAAAATTATTTTCTTGGATTCTCGCAATCAGGGCAGGAAACTTATTTTCCATATGTAGCAATGCAATGTAGGTAAAGTATGCATGTCTTTCACAACGTAGCCCATTCTGGCATGTGGCCAACGTGTAGGTATCTATCAGAAGTGAGCTTGGGAAGAAATAGATGAAGAAATTTCATGCAGTCTCACATTTTCTCATAGTTTATGTACTTTTTTTCTTATTGCATTTAGTTATTCCTATATTAACTGAAGATATCGTTGTTCAATCAGTTGATGGAAAGGATAAGTCCTGTTCCCATCAGGGGCTGCACTGTACTAACCTGAACAGCTTTTCTAGGATTTGGCAAGCAGTTAGAGCTGTCTATGTTTAGATTAACCTCATAAAATTTCTGCACTTGCATAGCCAAATGACCATGCTAGTATTACTTGCACAACACCTCATAGCTCTACTCACAGGTAACCTGCATGGCAGCAAATGCTCTAATAGTTTTGGTTTGTTCATGCAACAGCCGCTAACATAGAGAATCCTGAATATTGAAGTTGAGTGTTAAAGCTGGTCCAAAAAAGTCAATTGAAATGCTCCCCAGTGAACAGTTTGCAAGGAGCCAGACTGAAGCCCTGCAGTTGGAGCAGGGTGCCTCAGTAGATCACTGCAGCAGCTCCTTGGAACTAGCACTAACATCATTCCTTACAAAACATAACTGAAAATCTAGGGTGCTTCCAATTAACTTTGATCTCTGGAACAGCAGGCTTTCGCATATGTTACTTCTAGCTGAAATTACAAATGCAAATTACTGTGAAGACAACAAACAGCACGGAAGCAGATTGACCAGAAAGTTCATATTCATATTCCGGCAGTGACGCACGTGGTCATTCATACTGGCAGCTCACTGCCATTCTGCAAACACAAATATAAAGTGAGGCAACATGCTTCTCAGCTGCTTTATCCAAACACACTTTGTCCAGAGACACCCAAATGCACATCCTTTCACGTCTACAGTGCCCTCTACTTGTTTCTTTGGGGGGGAAACCTAGGTGCGTAGGCCAGAAGGGAGCAGCAGATGATGGAGAACTATAGCTGTGGGATGATCCAAGCAAATCCCCTGGTTCACAGCGTAGGTGTAGACTCAACTAAATTTGGTTGGTTGGTTGTTTTGGTTTGTTGTTTTTTTTTCCTTCTGACTGGCTGCATTTACAACAGAAATCTTTCTTGTCACTTGCCAAGTGGAGATCCTTCTGCTTTGGACTACCATATATTAGTCTTGCTACTTTTATTCCAGTTCTCAAGGCTTTGTATAACCCCTCAGATTTCCTTTAGGTTGGTGAGCTCTCTCAATTTTCCCTTTCAGCATTGCATATTGCTACTTGCCCTTTTGCCAGCTCCGTACTTGCCTTATAATTCTGCTAATCCATACCTTCTCTAGTTTAAAGCAGTAAGCTCCCACATGCCATTATATCAGATACCTCAGAGGTCTTGACACAAATCTGCTACGTTTCCAAAGTACAGAAAATCAGTTCTTAGAGAAAGGTTAGCAGTCAGTCTGTTGTGGTCCAATTTTAATCAACCCAAACTGCAATTTATGCTATTTTCTTTCTACTACCATGTGTTTATATACAATAGCAGTCAGACTTACAGGTCTGTAATGGCCATCAAATTCCTCCTTCAATTTTCTGAGCTATAGAAATAATGTTTGCTGTTTTCCACTCATATGATGTTGTTTTGTTTCTATCATAGACACACTGTACAGTAAAGGTATTTAAAAGTGGGAAAATCCAGAATAGCTCAAATTCTGCAGGAGTTCTCCGTGTGAGCTGTCAAAATATTCAGGAGGACTTTGTTGTACAAACCCTTCACAGAATCAGGTCTGACACAAGTAGTTTGTCAAGCTAGTTGTTGCACCGGTGTGTTCCTCAGTGCAATCATAATTCTCTACATCAAGGCAGCAAGGCTTTGTCTATCCAAGTTTATTTTAAAAGCATACAATACGGAGGGACTTAAAAGTTGGGGAATGTTATTAGCTCTGCTCTCGGTATCTGTAGGTTGCATATTACATTAGCAAATTGGAAATAATGTGCCTTTAATAGCTTACTAAGTAAACATTATTAGAGACTATCAAATAGAAGTAAAAAAAAAAAGTTAAGGAGTTGCCATCATAATGAATTTTCAGCATTCAGAGACTTACATGTAACTTACTTGGTACAAAAGCGTGAGAGTGTTAGTAAGTAAAACTTGTGGGTGGCATGGTGACCCAGCCAGCGGGTGCTGTAGTTGCTGGGGTGGCAGTCTGAATCCCTCAGTCACAGCCTTGGCCCTGGTCATGGGATTATACACACTATTAACTAGAAGAAAAGTGCATAAGGATTGCAATATAACTTCAGTTCATTGCTGCTGTTGATGCTGCAGATCAAATCAGTATTTATTTGACTAAAGGATGTTTAACATGACAAAATGAGCTCTAATTATAATGTGCTGAAAGGGCTGATGAAAATTTGTCTGCTTTCTGCTTTTGATTTAGCTAGAGGCATTGGAAAAGAAATCCAAGGGATTGAAAGAATTTCTTCAGTCACAGTAATGGTTTCATACATGTTCTTCAGCAAACTTCCCTGTCTTTTCTTGGTGTTTCAGTCGCTGTGCTAGCACAGTACAGCAATGCATATTTGACCTCAACGATATGGTAAGTCTCAGTGAAATCAGAAATGCACTTGAAAGCAAGCGTACATCATATGTACTTTGGCTGAGTTTGGAGCTACACAGGTCCCAGTATTAGACTTGGGATTCAGTTGGATTTTTTTAAACCATGTGTCAGACACATCTGTGTCAGGTTGGCTCCTTTTAACGCCTCTGTTTGTCCACACTTTTTCCAAGGCAGCAATTCTCAGACAAATGCAATACTTGAGCTATATAATCTTTCCCCCAGACTGTTTGGTATCTGTTCTGTAAAGTGATATTTCAGTATGCATACCATATCATAAAACTGTACTGAGCTAAATTTGGTTATTTGGTTCTTTCCTTTTTTTCTCTGAGCTGCATCCCAAAGGCACACATAGTTTTTTGTGCTCTCTCACTTCAAGTTCTCTGTTACTGTTGATGCTTGTCATTTTTCTTTTTGTAGCTTCCCAGTGCTCTCGCTGTTTTGTTCAGTGAGTCTTCTCTCTTTCAACGTTCCTTCCAGGCTAGTTCGAACAAGTCATATAATATATAGATTGTTTCCTCTGCTAGGTCATAAATAGAATCTTTGCTCTTTTAGGATTCAGTCATGTGGTGTCCTCAACAGTATTCAGGAAGGCAGACAAGAGCATGCTGTAGGAAGAAGTTGCATTGGTTTCTACGGGGCTCTTTGCATGGTAAAACCAAACACCTGCATGGGTCCTTCGCCATCCTGTCTGGCAGGATTGGCCTTGAGTGATCAGCAATCACAGAGCTTGAGGGTTGGGAGCAGGGCATGGACTCTGTGCTGTTCCTGTGCAGAAGACCATTTTCCCCTTTAGAGTGGACCTCGAGGTGCCCTGATAGTGCTAAGTGTGGAATACTCACTCCCCAAAAAGTCACTCCCAAGCTACTTTCTTCACAGCTCAGCACTGAGCCTCCAATAGTGCAGCCAAAATGCTCCCCTGGAAGGCTCTGAAATCGTGTTCACACAGGCAGTATTGTGGAGAGAGGACTGGGAAGAAGGTGGGTTGCTCAGCCAGAGGGCAGGAAGAGGGAAGGGGTTGGAGATGGAGGCCAATCCTGAAAAATGTGGGTACTTTCCACCAGAAAACTGGCACCGCACCAGGCCATCCTTGGGTCTGCTTGGAGAGGATGTGACTGTTTCCATTATTGCTGCAGGGCTCTTTGGCTCCCAGGTATTGCTAGATAATTTCCAGAGTTGTTATTGCATAGCAATATTCACATGAAGTGATCTAGGAGGCAAAAAACTCCCCTTCAGCTGGGTATGTGACCTATGGTGAAGTTTAATCAGCTTTGTAAGGTATATTTTGTATCCTACTGTTTCAAATAAATAAACAAAGCCTCATATAAAAATTAGGCATTTATAAAGACCCTCTGGGTAGTTTTTTTTTCCAATATTCCTTCTATTTATATCTTTTTTGTGAGAAACGGCCACTGTTTTGCCAAGCATTCAGTACAGCTTTTAATTATGCGTACAGGCATTTTATGCAACTTTTTTGTTAACTATTAGCAGACATTTCTGATATTTCAAAGGCATGGATGCTGTCTTAATGCAACTGATATTGGAGTCTGCAAGTGTGTGTTGTGGAATCCCATTTTACTTGTTTTTCTTTAGGGGAATGGGACAGAAGTCAAAACCAAATAAAACAATACTAACAATGTTGTTCAAGAAAACTTGGACCCATGTGGAATTTAGGTTGTCAGTCTAAACATGGACCCCAATGGATCTTTTCCTAAACTTTATTGACTTCTTGCATAAGAAAAATATATATCATATAAATCTGTTTACATAATATATTAAAAAATTGAAATACAGAACCTATTTTAAACATAGAGACAGATTCAAGAGAAGTCCATAAAATTCATATTTGCTCCTCTTTGCATCTTCTCTAGACATCTGAATGCTACTTTCTGTTCTCTGTATTCCCTGAAGCTGCTGTGCCTCTTCTCTCCAGGTTACGTGACTGTAGTGAGCTCTTGGTGTTTGCAAAGACTGAGTAATCTGATCAGAGAGGTAGGTGTCTGCCCTGCAAGGACAGCAGCAGGGACCGGGTCCTTATAGTTTTGTGCAAGCCAACATGTGCATTTGTATCTCAATAACTTGGAGTGTTTTGTAGCAAAATACATTTCACCTTTAAGTTTGGTATTATACCAAACATTTATGGTTATT
Organism: Mesitornis unicolor; assembly: GCF_000695765.1. Lineage (NCBI taxonomy): Eukaryota > Metazoa > Chordata > Aves > Mesitornithiformes > Mesitornithidae > Mesitornis > Mesitornis unicolor. Next base: position 83,396 of record NW_010197032.1, read on the forward strand.
TAGTGTCTCTCTCTTTACTTAAAGGGATATTCTCTTGAGTTCTTATTTTATTCCTGTATATTTGCAATTACTGTTAACTGTAGCCTTTAATATTATCTGAAATAATTTGCAGATTGCCAATTGGGTGCTGAACTTCAACTAATTCTGTGTTCTGTGTATGAAATATATCATTATAAGACACTTTCTTGAAATGTCTTCTCTGAAAATTTCATCCAATGTTTAATCTTGTTCAGAGCTTCATCACTGTTATTTCAAGTTCAGCTTGCAGTTTATTATAACTCTGCGATTCTTTTTTGAAGAGCTGCTAGCCAATTATTCTCCATCCTATGACTGTAGAGTTGTATATTTGTGCCAAAACCATAATACTTTGTTCTTCTCTCTACTAAATTGAATGCTGTTTTTGCAGAGCATTCCTCCAATTTTCCTACAGGCGTGCATATTACAATAATGAGTAAAGTTGTGCCCCTAAATCAGCCTTAACCAAGTCATTTAATGAAGGTCAGGGTTGTCTAAAATGAAGTCACAGGAGTCCAAAGAAATTGAATAGATGCAGATGGTAAACAGTAGAGCTGTAATGTAACAGCTAAGATCATCATAGTTCAAGCTGTGAAAACGTTAACTCCGGATATAGTGTTTGTATTATTGTTGTACAGTTCTACAAGCAAGTATAACAAAGTGTATTATTATACCAATAAACACAATATTAAGTCCTTTTTTTGCTAGTAGTCTGAATATCCCGAATTAAGTAATTTTGCAAAGTAAGCGGTTTCTCAAAATGACCAGCATGTATAATTATACTTTTATATAGATGCATACTTATATATTTTCTTTAAGAGTGCCTTTATTTAGATCTGTTCCATAATTTTCATTCTTCACTGTATATTCATGTAAAAACATGCAGTCAGTGGCTGGAAAAAAAGTAGAAGTCCCACAAGGTATCATATTCATGTCACTTCTCTTTATGAAAAATGACAGTGTATGTGTTTAAAAGTGCTGATGTGTTCACTGGAGTGACTGTTACAGATCAGTCTAAAATCTGTATACTTATCGTGTGTGTTCCAGTTAAAATCTGTACAGATAATTTAAGTTCTAAGAATCCTTCAAACATGGGCTCAAGGAAGCTTTGCACACTTTCTTTGCATATATTTTCATCTACAGTAGGTGAGCTGTAAAAGAAATACAACTCAAAGATAATAAAAACATTAATGAGGAATATTAAACCAACTTGGCATGCTAATGGAATACTTTGCTGAAATTCCTTCCTTTCCCCTGCCCTCTTAATTTTTCAAGTACATCTTTTCCTAAACTACCCTGATTGCTTGACTACTGAGATACTCTTAATTTCTCTTCTTTCCACAAGATTCCAAGATTTTAATGGTAGATGTGGATCATATTTTTCGATATGCATAGAACAAGCTCTAGAATCATATGGTGTGATTTCTGCATAATGCCCAGAGTGACTATTCAAACTGTATCATCTTTTCAGAAAGAAAGTCAGCCCCAACTTTAGGAGATGGCAAGTGATGGCAAACCTAATGCATCCATGTATAAGCTGACCCAGAAGTTAGATTCTGATCTGAATTTCTTCATTCTCAGCTTCAAAATACAAACTGCCATTATGCTTTTATTTTCCATAGCCTGCTATGCTAAAAGGATGGAGCTACTGGAAATTTTTCTGTGTTTTCTTAAGAGCTCACTTCATCAGTTGTAGCATTGTCAAGCCATTTCCATACCTCTGTAACCCTCCCTCCTCCCTGAATAATCTGGTTATTACATATATACAGAATCCATTAATTTGCTTCATTTAAAAGGAAAGGAAGAAAAATTGAGATACTGAGTGATCTTCCCTGCTCCATGCAGCCTAACACCTGGTCAGTCAGATTTCTTACACCAAGTTTTACTCTTCTCTCTAGATTAAAGCAGTTATTACTTAATTTTGAAGTTCTGAATGCTAGCTCCCTATCAGAGAATATTGCCTTATAACAGCATATGGGGTGAGCTCAAGTTGTGCTCTGTGATCTGATCCTTACTCTGCAAGCCATCAATACGCGAGTGTTTTGCAAGATTACAGCAAGATTCATCTATGTTGGTGAAGCTAAGTCAAGACAGAGGCCATCAGAGCAGAAAGTATTATTAATTAGTAATGAAATTACTAAATGAACTGAGTAGAAAGTATTCTTTAATTCTGCATTGAACCTTTCTTTTAAAATATAGGATAGTTTCCTTCTAGCAAAGCCATAAGAAAAAAAAAAAGACAAAATAAACATGTTAATTATACTCCTGGACCTGCTTACATGTCAAAACTATTTTTACAGGATTGCTTCATTTTTGAGGGTTAATGTACTTCACCAGCAAGTGGGAGAACATGTCCTAAGTAGGGATTTTCCATTGCATGCTGCAATTACAGACAATTGACATTTGATTATAATAACCAGCAAACTTTCATGAAATAAATGACACTTGAGTAAGTTTCATAACCTCTTGCCTCACCCTATCCTGGAATGCATCTGTACCATGTGAAGGCTACAAATGGTTCTGGCAACTGCAAACAGAATTATTTGTACCCAGGAGAGCACAGAAGTTTCCCGAGATAGGCTGCACTAGCTGGCTCACATGCCATTTGTAATAGCTATTAGAATTATTTAATTATGTGAGGCTCTGAATCCTCTTGCAGGAACAAAATGGTAGTCTGTACGGGGATTGTATGCTTGCATCAAAAACTTCCTCTGTTTCCTGGGTCTGATTCAACCATGGCTTGCATTTTTACCAGCTCTCCACTTATGTCAGTGAACACAAAGCGGGTGCGATGCTGCCAAATCAGAATTGCACCACTTGGTTTTGATGCCTGTGGTTTGAGCAGCAGCAACCAAAGCTGTTTGCCTGTGTGAACTCGTCACTTTGTTATACAACTGTCTGTTGTAAATTTGCTCACTTCGTGACCAAGTGCAGCTAAGCTACTAAGAGTGCGCAAATGGTGTGCCAAGAGAGTTGGGTTGCAGGCATCTCTGGCTTCGCATAGTGACGCATAGAGATGCAGCCCAGGAAAATTGCCTAAAGGTGAAGCTTTCAGCAAGGGTGGTAGAACTGTAGTCCCATAGACAGTGAGTTTCTGCTGAAAGGTGCATCAGTGCAGACACACTTCTTTCACCTACACAGTGAGTAATGTGTAAGAAAAGTTTTCTTCATTCAAAGAGCAAAAAGTAATGACTGAAAAGACAGATTTATACCATCTTGATGCTGGCTGGAGTGGGATACACGACTATGACACTTTATATTGAGACTTCTCACCTACATCATTGCCTCTCAATATCCTCAAAACTCTTCCATCCAGACATCCTCTTCACAATCATCTTCTCACCTCCTAGATATCACTTCAGAGTAAAGAGCGCAGCTGGAGTTGAGAAATTATCCTTTAAAACATCTTGCTCCTCTTCCATTCTGCCAGGGAAGAATAAACCATTGCAAATGCAGTGGTCCACTTGACCAATGCATATCAAAATCACAGAGAGAACACGAGCAGTGTCTGTAAGATGTTTCAGATACTCAATTGTTGCATAGTGTCAAGAATACTTTTACAGTGTAACTGGATGGTGTTTATTAGGTTCCTAGCAATCCCACTGTTTTCTGCCTATTCTCAGTTTTGCTATTTTTTGAACAAAGGGTATTAGACCGTGGAGTTTGTTCCTCTTAAATGTAAAGAACAACTTAACAGTTTTGACATTTAAACTTTAGGGAACCCTTAAGAACTCTTAATTGGTCAGCTTAAAAAAAATCGAGGCCCAGCACAGAACAGATGTATAGTAATAAACTTATCTCATAATGTCAAATGATTAAACAATGGATTCTTTTTTAGATTTAAATATACAAGACTTTCCATTAAGGGGCTTTGTTGACTCTGATAACAGTTTCACAACCATTAAGTTTATTTCTACAGCTATTTGTTAAAAGCTAATAGGGAAAATAATAGAAACTAATTGAAAAGCAAAGCAAACAGAGCAAAGCCTAGAATGTTTCAGTTAATAAGCAATAGAGATTGCATTGATTTCATTTTATAAACAACATTAATCCTCAATAACAATTAAAGTGTAGACAGGTTGCTTGTTTAAGTTATCAGATAAGATGGCCAACTCAGGTATATATCTGGGGTAGTAATTTGAAAAGGATATGAGGATTCAAGAAGCTATTGATCTATCCATCATGAGCCTGTGTCATGAGAAATGTTCTTGGCAAGGTGCAGTAGTTCTTAAAATCACTGCTGCTCAAAGACTGGCAGTGCAAAAAATACTGCTGCTGCAT